>NW_007730853.1:153992-163351 GCF_000696425.1 Galeopterus variegatus | reverse complement strand
CAGAGAAAAAGAAATTCCACATGTTCTCACTCATTGGTGGGAGCTAAAAAATAAACAAATTAATTCACCCACGTACACACAAAAAAACCCGGAGGGGGGGGGAGAAGATATAACAACTATACCTTTTTGAAGTTGTTACAACAAGCAAACGGAAAGGACAAAAAGAAAAACAAACTAATTCACCCACATACACACACACACACACACAAAAAAAAAAACCGGGGGTGGGGGGATGGGGAAGAAGATATAACAACTATACTTCCATGAAGTTGTTACAACAAGCAAACGGAAAGGACATTCTTGGGGGGGAGGGGAGAGAGGGAGGAGGGAGGGAGGTGTCGGTGATGGGCCATAATAATCATATACAGTGTATATTGACAAAATAAAAATTTAACGAAAAAAAAAAAGAATAAATATGACTATGCTTCTGATGCTATAGTCATTCAAACTATTTTAGCACTTCACTAATCTTTAAAAAGTCATCCTTGATCACTTGCCCACCTATTTTTATGTGTATGTGATTGCTTTGAGAATTATTAGTGGTCATCTGTGGCCGGGTGTACCAAGGCTCCACCATAAATGCACCAAAGGCATGTGGTGCTCTTTTGAAAAGATCAGAGATAAAATGATACAGCACAGTGGTGACAGCCTGGCTGGGGAGCCAGACCACCTGGGTCTGGATCCTGCCTCTGCCATGTCCAGCTGTGACCTTGGGAATAAGTACTTAGCCTATTTATGCCACAGTTTTCTCATCTGTCATAGAAACAGAAATTGTTAAGAATATATGTGAAGTGTTATTGTTATTTTCATTATTATCACGTAGATAGGAAGGACCAATAAGGACAATGGAGAACATCTGCCATCGGTGGATGGAACGAGAGTTTCTTACAGAAGCTTGAATGACTGCACTAGCTTCCCAGCAGCTTCTGTAGGTATAAACTCTGCCATTCTATCACTATCACTAATCTTTTTAAAATTCTGCTTTCCTCACCTCACTCCTTTCCTCAAAAATGCTTGCAAGCTACCCACCATTTCTGGGATGGGCACGAAGTCCTTTGCCTCCATTTTTCTTCCTTACTGCCTCTATTCCTATCCAGTGCTCTGACTCCCTTGCTTCCTCCAAATTCCAGCATCTTTTAAGGCTCACTCCTACCTGACACTCTCTAGTGATTCTTCCTCCCAGCCACCCAGTGGTAAGATCGTCACTGGAAACGTATTGTCCAGTTCTGATGTTAATTTCTTATGGACAAGGTGTAGCATCTTCCCAAGCAGAGAATATACTCCTTAGGGACACAGAGAGAATTCTGGGGCAATTCTGCAGCACGCAACACAACCAGTGACAGCCTATGTGGATCAAGCTCTTCCCCTATGCCAGGACCTTGCCAAGGGTCCCATATACATAGACTGCACTGAGGCGTGAGATTGTTAAGCCCAAGGGGGTGTGTCTGGAAAGTCTGAGCCCACAGTCACATGTTGGTGGCTCCACAGCCCCTCTACGTAGCCTTCTGACTGGACTGACTGAGAACCTGACAAAGTCATTTCAACACTAAGCCCAGGTGTTCTCATCTATAAAAGGGGAGGGGACATGGATAACACAAATGAGGCACTTAAGCCTCTTGTCTGGCCCTCAGCAAGTATATGCTCCCTACAGGAGCCTTCAGAACCTCAGCTGAAAGAGCCTAGAACACTCCACTTCCTTCCAGAAACAGCTCACTTTCCCACTTAACCTGCCCAAAGGACCAAAGGATGCTGCTAACAGGAGGAGGTTTTTCTCTTTAAAAAGAAAAAAAAGTCCTTGATGATATTGGCTAAGGAAAAAAAAAAAAAAAGATTCTAGGAGAGAATGGCCAACAAATCCATTATCAAACATTTTGCCAAAAATAAAAGGCTGCATCAATATTTAACAACAGACATAATTATTTTAAATAACAGTAAAATAATTCAATATCCTAATCATTTTAAATGGATCAAGACAGCAATTACACAGGGAACTCCAAAATCAACTGAGTACCATGGGCTTTTATTTATACGATGAATATAAAAATATTAATCTATGGATATAAAAATCAGAAATAAAGGTTCAGAGAGATCAAGACACTAAGCCTAATCATGAGCCCTCAGCAGCCCATTAACAAAGTTAGCCATAATCATACCTTAATACTAATTCTTCTGGGAAAAATAAGAAGAAATCATCCAAATCTTGGAGTTCTGAGGAGTCTCTCCCTTAAGCCCTTCACCAAAATGGATAAAGAAGAACGTGTTCTGCTAAATGCATTCCTTGGGGTAATTGATAATTTATGATCTTGCATCAGCCCAAGTGCTAATGGTAAAGTATGACATCAGCCTCACATAGTCTCAAATGGCATATGACAAAGTCTGGCCCCACAGAAACAAAACACCCCAGCTACGGAAAACAATTCATACAGCAAAATGTTTAAAGGTGAGCACTCTGAGGCAGTGAGTGAAAGCAGGATGCGAGGAGTGCTATATCTCTCAGTGAGCTTGGCACTGCAGAACCACATGCCCAGCATTGACCTGCCACACTGCGTTTCAATGGTGATGACTGTGCAAGGGTTATAGGTTATCAATGCAAAGTGCAATAGAAATAACAACTCTCTGAGCAAATAGCAACATTCTCTCTTATCTTCCATTCAGGATGTGGCTTGAAGGGGGAAACCATGTGCTTGTTAATGTAATCGAGTACAGAATATTTTATTGTAACTTGCTTGGGGGAAACAAAAGGTCCATCTCATAAAGACTAATTGATCTCTCAAGCACCCAAATGTTCATCAGACTCTGAAAACCATGCCAGATGAAAAGAGAATAGAATCCAAACCTTAAGAAAATCAACAGTCTCTCAAGGACCCCTCACATGGAGAATGGGTGACTTCTAAACACAGGAGGAGGCAGAGCTAAGATGGCAGGGACCTGGTGGCTCGTTCTGGCATCTTGAAAAGTGTGGAGAAGAACAAACTCACTCATCATTCTCACTACATCAGTTAGCCAGGCTTTCCAGGAGCATCATCATGCCCTGGACTCCACAGAAGTCTTCCTAGCAGCCCGGCAGATCCTAAGATTGCTCCATCACTCAGCTTGCTGACTGCTCTACTACAGACTTACAATCCTAGAGGAAAATCTACAGGCCGGATTCTCTCGAGCTAGGGAGGTGTGCATCGTTTCCTTGCCAGCAAAGGTAACCACTGCAAATTCACAGATGGAAAGTTCACACTTAAGGACTGTAAGGACAGCAGCAGTAGCAGCAGCAGCAGGCCACTGTCACATTCAGGATACTGGCACAGATTCCTCTCTCCTGTGTGGTGGTATTTCCCACATACAGGGAGGATTTGCTTTTCATTAGCTAGATTTAAAAATGTACTGTTGAAAAAGTAATTGTCACTTTAAATCCATATATTTCTTCAAGTGTGCGTGGGTGTGTGTGTGTGTGTATGCACACGTATCTTAAAAAACCAATAAAGAGAGAAAAAATCATAAAGAATCCAATTTAGTGGTAGTGCTAAAGAATGCAGCATGTTCTGGTTAAACCAACCTTTTACCGTGAACAGTTTCAATGTGGGTAGGAGAACCTACAGTTGGCACCAACTAGATTTTTCTTTTTTTTCAGATGTGTAAAACATCTTCTTTCCAAGATCTCTTGTGACCTCTAGTGGTCTTCCTTAAGAAAATCGAATCCAGCATTTCTAAACTATGCATTCCATTTTAGAACTTTAAAATGGGCTTTGGAGCCATTTATTTGTTTTTTGTTTTTTGTTTTTTTTTTTAAGATGACCGGTAAGGGGATCTCAACCCTGGACTTGGTGTTGTCAGCACCACGCTCAGCCAGTGAGCGAACCGGCCATCCCTATATGGGATCCGAACCCGGGGCCTTGGTGTTATCAGCACCGCACTCTCCCAAGTGAGCCACGGGCCGGCCATTTAGCTGCTAGTCCTTGGAAAATGCCATGATTTTAAAGTTACAAAGGGGCTTAAATCCAAATTTTGTATGTGCTTTGAATTCTTTCAAAGCACATCAAGGCCAATTAGAGGCTCCCATCCTTTATACCACCAGGATCTGACCCAAAAGTCTATCTTGGCACACCACTGCTCCATGTGGATTGTTAACCAAACTCTACCTGCTGGTTCACTTACCAAGACTCAAGAAGATCACTGGTGAAATTCTGTAATTGCTCTACCCCTTCTTTTTGAATGCTTTAGTACATTCATGACTTAAACATTGGAATGTTTATTCATATGAAACTCCTCAGAAGTCAAAGTTAAGTGGATTTCTAAAAAGCATGAGACTATCAAATGCTTCATAAAAATAATTGCCTTAAGAGGTGAAAAGTTAGCATTTAAAAACCTGTAATCTATGTTTTGAAGAACTAATTTTTCCTCCATCTATTTTAAAAAGCAATGTTGAGCCAATTTGGTTAACTATGTTAACACAAAAGCAGTTCTCCTTTAAGGAAAAGTTTAGTTATTTTATGACACTAACATCTAATCCTTTCCTCGCCTGCATCTTCATTCCTCCCAAGAGGACTTGAAAAAGATAGATTTTCCCCCAGAAAGATCATGCCAATAGTTTCAAAAGCTGAGAACATTACAAAGCCACCAGTGATGATTAATTAAGCTCACTGTAGATTTTAAAGGTGTGTCCAGAAGAAGCTATGTTTTATCTTGTATATTATGAAAAATATAAAACAGTAAATTTATTGATTAGTGTTTAAGTAGAGGGGCAGATTACAGAATAATTTTCCACATGGGTAAATCAAAGAAGTGGGACAGGTGATTACAGCACTCATCTGTTGGTTCTGAATATGTTGCTAGTTAAATGATTGAAGGAAAATTACATCCCCAAGCCCTTCACTAGTTTAGTGTCTTAAGAATTGTGTTCTTCACCATTAATTGTCAGTGTAAGTAACTATTGATGAAACAGATGTCAAAAAATAAATGTGAGGGAAATAAAAGACATGAGACAGCCTAAGAGGTGCACGGCCACACCCACTTGACATTCCTAAATGTTGTCATTTTTCCAGCATTGTTAAGAAGGGAGATAGTCCACATAAGTACATTTTCTAGATATGTGAAATTCTATACCCACAAATATCGAAACTCTAATCTGCACATTTTTGATAGAGAGCTTTCTAAAATGTGTCACACCTTTCCACCTTCAAGCAAGCAAAGGCATTGACTGTCACAATGTCATGATTCCCACATGAATTCACTACTGTACATTTGTCTTTTTATAAATGTCCCTTCTTACTTACTACAAAGTAGCCACTGTCATTTCTTTGCCATCAGAACTCCATTCCTCCTAAGACTTGCTTCTTTCAGATTTTCTGTAGACTGCGTAAGCAGAACATTTAACCATCAGAGGCTGCATAATAAGCAAGACCTCTGGTTAAGCTGCCCAGAAGGTTTCTTTCTAGTTTTGTGGGCCTTGCACACTTGAACGTTATAGTCCAAAGC
Organism: Galeopterus variegatus; assembly: GCF_000696425.1. Taxonomy (NCBI): domain Eukaryota; kingdom Metazoa; phylum Chordata; class Mammalia; order Dermoptera; family Cynocephalidae; genus Galeopterus; species Galeopterus variegatus. The sequence goes on along the minus strand of NW_007730853.1, from coordinate 157,885 downwards.
ACTAAAGTTTTCAAGAGAAAAAAAAAAAGGAAGAAAATCAGGAGGGAGTGGGAAAAGAAGGAAGGAGGGAAAGAAACCAAATCCTAACCATCAGTTGACAAATGCTTACTAGGAGCCAGGCACTGGGCTGAGCACATCCCACACCTGCTCTCCTCAATGACAAGCAGGTATCGGTGAGCAAATTCACGAAGATGTCACCTTACTAAAAACTGAAAGAAATAGTCATTTCTATTCCTATTAGATGAGTTGCTTCTGCATATAATTTCTGTATTAGATTTATACAAAGGTTTTCTATTACACTAATGTCTTGCTGAATATCTGCATTGAAAGAATTTAAGCCTTAACATGCCTCAAGAAAATGATCATTGCCAACGTCCAAATTGGGTATATTGCCTAAATACTAAAACACTCTTGGAAATGTACCTCCTTTAGTTATAATTAACTCAGACCCTCCAGCCCTCCCACAAAGAACTGTCTACTCTGCAGACACATGCTTAATCATCCATCAGGATAAGTTCTGAACTGGAGATTACTTTAAATTCAGCTATTTTATTCCTTTAAAATGGAACCAGTGAGGGCCGACTCCGTGGCTCACTAGGGAGAGTGCGGCGCTGGGAGCGCAGCGGCGCTCCTGCCGCGGTTTGGATCCTATATAGGGATGGCCAGTGCTTAGTGTGGGCAACACCAAGCCAAGGGTTGCGATCCCCTTACCGGTCACAAAAAAAAAAAAAAATGGAACTGGTGAAATGGCACTCAAAGCCACACATACTGAGGTAAGTACAATTTAAAACAAAAATATCGTTTTGGCCTAACAGATTGAAAGCAGTTTTGATGAAAACATACAGCATAGATGAGAGTGTAAGAAAACAAATCTATTAGTTGGAATATAAATTGACATGATATTTTGGCTGAATAATTTGGTGGCATTTATTTATCTTAGTATTTATGCAAATATCTGAGTATATCTTATGCAGAAATTTCACTTATAGTTATCTAAACCACAGGAAGAAAACAGCATGAGTACTTGATGATATATGTACAAGTCTGTTTAACATAATATTGCTATAGAAAAAGTTAAAAACAACTTAAATTTCTATAATAAGGAATAAATAAATGAACTCTATTAGGGCCACATGACAGGTCATCATATGGCTCTAATAGAGTTCATTTAGTGGACAGATAGTGAGAGAAAGAAAAAACAAATATACACATACATACATATACTTGCATTTGTGTGTGCAGTTACATACACGTGCAGAAGAATAGAAGACGGGGCTGGCCCCGTGGCGCACTCGGGAGAGTGCGGCGCTTGGGTGCACAGAGGCGCTCCCGCTGCGGGTTGGTGCGGACAACACCAAGCCAAGGGTTGCGATCCCCTTACCGGTCACAAAAAAGACAAAAAAAAAAAAGAAGAAGAAGAAGAAGAATAGAAGATTGAGTAAGATTTTCTTTTAAAAGTTTTGTGATTTGAGAATATAATTCATTTTATTAAATAAACACATGTTCCAAAATAATTAGTAAATGGCAGAGGGAAAAAAATGAGAGATTTTAAAATGAAATGAAGATAAAAGTTTAGCAATTGTTAGGCTATTTACAAGATCATAACATAATTAAAAACTGCCTACTTGTGAATACTTTTAAAATAAAATTTCTTTAAAGAATTTAATTTCCTAAAGGGCACGAGAGCCTATTTACCTCTGATGACCCTGACAAGAAAAATGTCATAAATCAGGAATACAGATTTGAACGGTGTGAGAGAACCAATTAAAAAATGTTATTTGATTCACAAAATTCCTTTTCTTCGGGTGTCTTTGGCTTCCATTAGTATTTGTATCATGATCAAAAGGGTTTTATGAAGAGAGGATTATAACGTGACTATCTATTAATAAAAAGAAAGTAAAGAAAAATAGTTTTCTACAAGAGATTTTTTTCTCTCATGAAAAATAGTTTTGTACAATGGATTTTGTTCTCTAGTTTTAAATTAGGTAGATAATTTGTATCTGAAGTTACTCTGCTCCTTGGTGATCTTTTTTTTGATACAAGAGGTCAGGCTCTCACTATGCAAATTAAATTCTCTATATGGATAGTAAAAATGGAATCGCATTACACTGTTTGCATAATGTTCAACATTTGCAGGTAAGTTTCTGGTCTCTCTCTCTGCTTTCCTTCACCACTAAATTTCTCTAGAGTGCTGACTATTCCTTTACCTTTAGTTCCTCACCTTTCATTTATTCAGCTCACTGCAATTTGATCTCCACTGTTCAACTCTGCCCTTCAAGGAGGTAAAAGACAGACAGACCCCCAAACCAAGTGGCCAGAGGGAAAGTACTGGTTACCGAGTGGCCAAGATTGGCACAGAGGAGCCAAAGAGATGAGTTTGAGAGAAAACTGAGGTCCAGATCCTGTGGAAGGCAAAGTTGAGAGCTGTGAGAACAAGAGAAAACAGCAGAAGCAAACCAGGCTGGGGGTTAGGGAGAGGCTGTGTCCGGGCAGGCAGCCATCCTCCCTTTCACCCAGTTATCTGGATTTTCTTTAACAGATATAGAAATTTTCAAGTTATCTGTTTCTTCCTAAGTGAGTTTTGGTAGTTTGTGTTTTTCAAGGAGTTGGCTCATTTTGTCTGAACTGTTGGATTTATTGACATAAAGTTGTTCATAGCTTTCTCTTATTATACCTAATGTCTGTAGGATCTGTAGTGATACCACCTCTTTCATTCCTGATACTGGTAATTTGTCTTCTTTCTTCTGGTCTGTTTAGCTAGAAGTATCAGTTTTATTTATCTCATCTGTGCCTTTTTAAAAAATATTATTTTATTTTGTCAATATCCACTGTGGTTGATTATTGTGCCCATTACTGAAACCTCCCTCCCTCCTCCCTCTCTCCCCCCTCCCAACAACCTCCTTTCTGTTCGCTTGTTGTATCAACTTCAAGGAATTGTAATTGTTGTGCCTTCTTCCCTCCCTCCCCCAGTTTACTTGTGTATTTATTTATTTATTTTTAGCTCCCACGAATAAGTGAGAACATGTGATATTTCTCTTTCTGTGCCTGACTTGTTTCACTTAATATAATTCTCTCAAGGTCCATCCATGTCATTGCAAATGGCAGTATTTCATATTCTCTCAAGGTCCATCCATGTTGTTGCAAATGGCAGTATTTCATTCGTTTTTACAGCTGAGTAGTATTCCATTGTGTAGATATGCCACAATTTCCGTATCCACTCATCCGATGATAGACATTTGGGCTGGTTCCAACTTTTGGCTATTGTAAAGAGTGCTGCGATGAACATTGGGGAACAGGTATACCACCGACTTGATGATTTCCATTCCCCTGGGTATATTCCCGGCAGTGAGATAGCTGGGTCATATGGTAGATCTATCTGCAATTGTTTGAGGAACCTCCATACCATTTTCCATAGAGGCTGCACCATTTGGTGGTCCTCACCAACAATGTATGAGGGTTCCTTTTCCTCTGCAACTTCGCCAGCATTTATCATTCACCGTCTTTTGGGTATTAGCCATCCTAACTAGGGTGAGATGGTATCTCAGTGTGATTTTGATTTGCATTTCCCAAATGCTGAGTGATGTTGAACATTTTTTCATGTGTCTGTTGGCCATTAGTATATCTTCCTCTGAGAAATGGCTATTTAGCTCTTTTGCCCATTTTTTAATTGGGTTACTTGTTTTTTTTCTTGTAAAGTTGAGTTCCTTGTATATTCCTTTGAGTTCCTGATATTAATCCTTTGTCAGATATATATTTTGCAAATATTTTCTCCCACTCTGTTAGTTGTCTTTTAACTCTGTTAATTGTTTCTTTTGCTGTGCAGAAGCTTTTTAGTTTGATATAATCCCATTTATTTTTCCTTTGGTTGCCCGTGCTTTTGGGGTCGTATTCGT
>NW_007730853.1:142779-153031 GCF_000696425.1 Galeopterus variegatus | reverse complement strand
CAGTGTGTCTGTTTTTATGACAGTGCCATGCTGTGTAGGTTATTATAGCTTTGTAGTATAGTTTAAGGTCAGGTAGTGTTATGCCTCCAGCTTTATTTTTATTTATGTATTTATTTATTTATTTTTGCTCAGAATTGCTTTGGCTATGTGTGGTCTTTTGTTATTCCATATAAATGTCTGGATAGTTTTTTCCATTTCTGAGAAAAATGTAATTGGAATTTTGATGGGGATTGCATTGAATTTGTATATCACTTTGGGTAGTATGGACATTTTCACAATGTTGGTTCTTCCAATCCAAGAGCATGGGATATCTTTCCATCTTCTTGTGTCCTTTCTAATTTCTCTCAGCAGTGGTTTGTAGTTCTCATTATAGAGATTTATCACATCCTTGGTTGGAAGTACTAGCCAGAGCAACCAGAAAAGAGAAGGAAATAAAGGTCATCCAGATTGGAAAAGATGAAGTCAGACTGTCCCTGTTTGTAGAGGACATGATCTTATATATCGAACAGCCTAATGCCTCTACAAAAAAACTCTTGGAGTTGATAAATGATTTCAGCAAAGTTGCAGGATACAAAATCAACACACAAAAATCAGTAGCATTTCTATTCTCCAATAGTGAACATGCAGAAACAGAAATCAAGAAAGCTTGCCCATTTACAATAGCCACCAAAAAAATAAAATAGTTAGGAATTGAGTTAATCATCTGTGCCTTTTAAATTGCCAAATCTAATGGTCTCTTTTTCATACTCAAATGATTTCATTTCCCTGCATTTTCGGCCACTTAAGAATCTTTGACTTCTATAACACTCCTCCCCTTCTCTTCCAGTTTGCTTTATTATTATTAAGTGCTCACTGTTATCTTTCAAAATTATGCCCTGGTACTCTGCTTTTTCACTTTAAAATCCCCCCTGAACAAGACAATCAGCTTCATTTTCATGATCTTCCCACTTAAATACATATCAATAACCTGCAAATCGTATATCTATCTACAACCCGGTTTCTCTCTCAATTTCTATTTCCAACTCTCCTGTCCATCTAAATTTATTATTTCTACTTTAAGCCAATGAAACTACCATTCCCCTAAAGCTTGAAGGCCCTGAGTCACCATTAACTCATTCTCATCCTTCAGCTTCTCCATCCAACTGGTAACCAAATCCCATGTTCCCTCTAAAACATCTCTCTGCATCTATGCACCTGCCCTGATCCTTCCCCGACCTGGGTCTCTGTGACCTGTCACTCCGTGAAGTCTAGCATGTAACATTTCTTGGCCAGACTAATCTGTGTTCCTCCTCTATCAGCCACTGTCCACATGAAAATCAGTTATCTTTTAAACATACAGTTCATATCCTGCCTTTCCTTTTCAGTGCTCCCTGTTGGCTCCAGGAAAAAGTGTCTGCATTCCAGGTCTACCTTTGCTACCCAGTGGGCTGCTCTTTCTCCTCACACCTGGAACTGCAGCCACACCTGCCTACCTGCCTGTTAATGTGTATTACAGGGGCTTTCCTCCTACACACCTTTGCCCATTCTGGCTGAATTCTGACTTATCCTTCCAGACCAGATTCAGAGGCTACCTTCTCAGTGAAACCTTTTTTCTTTTAAGTAATCATTTAATTGAGGCATAATAACATATAGTAAAGTGCACAGATCTTTAGAATGCAGTTCGACAAGTTTGGACAACTGCACACACCCCCATCGATACACAGAGCATTGCCATCACCCCAGAATTCCATCTTATCCCTCCCACCCACTCTCACTCTTCCTTCCACCAGAGGCAAACAACCATTGATCTGATTTCTGTTTCCACAGATTAGTTTCATCTGTTTTGTGCATCATGAAAGTGGAATCAATGGTATATGGTTTTTGCTTCTATGTCTGCCTTCTTTCACTCATAAACTTTCTGAGACTGATTCCTGCTGTTGTAATATAAGTAGTTTAATCCGTTCAATTGCTGAGCAGGATCCATTGTATAGACATACCACCGTTTGTAAGTGTAAACAACATTTACTTCTTCATGGACATTTAGAGTTTTGGGGGGGATGGAGGGGTTGCAATGACACTGTCTTCTCTCTCTGCGCTTCCCTCTTCTAAGCTACACAGCATTAATTTATTGTACATGGGTCTCTCTTCCCCACTTTACTCTAAGCCCCTTTGTAATAATAATATTTAATATCTTTTGGGCACTTACATGTGACAGGAAGTGTGCTAAGTGCTTGATTTCCATCAGCTCATCAATCATCACAACAATACCATGCTATAGACAATATGCTTACACCCACTGACAGAGAGGAAGCTGGGCCCTGCAGAAGTCAAGTTCCTTTTTAAAGTTAACCCATCTGGTGAGGAGCAGAACCAAGATCAGAATCAAGATCCATCTGATGCCAGCATTGCAAACTCTTAACAGTGATGCCATAATACTACACATCTGGTCATGAGGAGGCTCTCACTTTTTAAAAAGTTAAATTCAATACTTTTCTGAAGAAATTCAGCACTCATCAAATATGGCAGTGGTTGATCCAAGAAGACACAATCTATTCTTCACTGATAAGCCAAGCAACCGCCCCTGAGATGGTTTCATAATGAATTCTTATTTCAAAACAGCCCTTCTATTTTGCTCATAATTTCATGAGCCAGAACTCTGGCAGGGCTCGGCTGGGCAGTCCTCACTTGGGGTCTCTCATGTGGCTGCAGTCAGATGTCGCCTGGGCTGGATGTCATGATGGCTCACTCACACAGCTAGCAATCCATGCAGACTGTCAGCAGGAGCCCAGCTTGGACTATCGACCCTGCACCAACACGTGGCCGCTCCAGCCCAGCAGTCACAGGGCAGTCAGAGGCTGATTTCTTCCTGAGCAAGCATCCTAAGAGAAACAGGCAGAAGCTTCCCAGCCTCACAAGTCCCAGAGCATTTCTTCGGCCATGCTCCACTGGTCAAAGCAGTCACAAAGAACACAGCTTCAGGCAGAAGAGATGAAGACACCAGGGCTTGATAAGAGGAATGGCAAGGTCACATCACAGGGGAGCTAGTAGGGTGGACAATGGTATGGTGGCTATCTTTGGAAAACACCAGCTGCCACAGCCCTCTCCTTAAGATGGTCTGATTTGGGTCAGTCACACAGGACACTGATGGTAAAGACCTTCAATTTGGAAAATTCCTCTTTGGGATCAATAGCATCCTCATTCACTGAATGTCAGAAATTAGGTGGGTTTTACTGGGAAATCTAAATAGGGAGATTCATTTTTAAATTTGTTCATTTAAAAGTTAGTTTATTGGCATGGGACCAGGAATGTGTGTTTTCAGAAACCCATAGTAGTAAATGTATAACTTTACAGCCACGTTGAACAAAATGAGTATCTTCAGATAGTTAATTTTGCAATTTATGTCATCAAGGGGAACTGTAAACATCTCCAAATGAAGTAATGCTTATGAGTATTGTAAAAAATACCTAATCCACATGAAAAAGTACTCACCATGACTAATCATCAGGGAAACGCAAATTAAAACCACAATGAAATATCTCACTCCAGTTAGAATGGCTATTATCAACAAAACAGAAAATAACAAATGCTGGCAAGGATGTGGAGAAAAGGGAGCTCTCCTGCATTGTTGGTGGGAATGGAAATTGGTACAGCCATTGTAGAAAGCAGTACAAAGTTTCCTCAGAGAACTAAAAATTGAACTACCCTATGACCCAGCTATCCCACTACTGGGTATATTCCCAAAGGAAATGAAATCAATATATCAAAGAGACACCTGCACTCTCATGATCATGGCAGCACTGTTTACAATAACCAAGAGATGAAATCAACCTAAATGCCCATCAAAAGATGAATGGATAGGGCCAAGCCCGTGGTGCACTCGGGAGAGTGCAGCGCTGGGAGTGCAGCAGCACTCCCGCAGCGGGTTCGGATCCTATATAGGGATGGCCGCTGTGCTCACTGGCTGAGCGCAGTGTGGCCGGTCTCAAATAAAAAGAAAAGATGAATGGATAAAAAAAAACTTGTGTTTTATATGGAAATAAAACAATGGAATACTATTCAGCTATTTTTAAAAAATGAAATACTCTCATTTGCAGCAACATGGACGGAACTGGAGACCATCGTGTTAAGTGAAGCCAGAAACAGAAAGATAAACACCACATGATCTCACTCATACGTGGAAGCTAAAAAAAAGGTAGTTCTCATAGAAGTAGAGAGTAGAATAACAGTTACCAGAGGCTGGGTGAGGAAGGGGGACTGGGGGAAGGGAAGTGGTGGATTAATGGATACAAAGCTATGCTATCTACCCTAAGTGAATCAATGTGTAGTATATGCCTGTATTGAAACAACACACTGTACCCCCAAATATGTACAAATAAATGTTAAAATATTTTTTTAAATTTTATCCAAGCTATGATCACTTAGAGTAAAAACTGGCAATTTAAATAAAGCCTCTTGTTAAATTTAAAGACTCTTCACAGTCTCAGTGAAGCTTAGGTTACACAAGGCACTGCCCCAGTTGTACCTGGCTTTGCAGATGTGTAGCTGAGGGCAGTTGCTGTGCCTATGACATATATGTACTGCAAAGTCCTCCTCATATGTCAGACAGAGAACGTTCCCCACTTGGTCAAAAACAGTTATGAGAGTTGAGCTTAAACCACAGAGCTAAAGAAGTTTGGCCTCATTTTATCAAGGAATAACTTTGGGACTTCAGAAGAAAATATAGTTTCCATTCTACTGGGGACAGGAGGTGGCTGAATGGGCCTTACCTAGGCTCATGTAGGACGGCACTATGAGAAATATGAAGTGCAGTTCTGGCACCGCCTTGAACACAATCCTGGCAAGGAAAGAGAAGGTGGGACGGTGTTAATAGCAAAGCAATTCCATTAGCTGGTACCTTATAGAGACAGATGCTGTCGCCTAAAAAACGAGTTGTTCAGGGCCGGCCCGGTGGCGCACTGCTACAGTGCGCTGCTTGGGAAGCGCAGCGGCGCTCTTGCCGAGGGTTCGGATCCCACATACAGACCGGCCGCTCACTGGCTGAGCAAGGAGCTGGGGCAACACCGAGGGTTGCGATCCCGTTGCCGGTCCCGGTCCGGTACGGGCGCAACACTGAGGGTTGCGATCTGTTGCCGGTCACGAAAAAAGACAAAAAAAAAAAAAACGAGTTGTTCATAAACCTACATGGGCTCCTTTGCTCCCTGCCTCCAAAGGCAAGAACATCTTCAAGGCAATTTCTTTTTTCCCCTCTACTTTGTCCTAGATTCCAAAAGGCCCCTTTTCTATCTGTCCATGGAGGCAGAGAGAATAAAGGGTGCCATGTTCATATGACACACCAGATTTCTGCTAATATTAACCTTTGACCTGGCATCTGGACATTCTGGTGTGACATTACAAAGTGACTTGAAAGCAGAGGCCACCACCCCCAATGTCTGTGCAGGCTGTCAGGGCTGCATCACTATGACTCAGTAGCTCTGCTGAGCATATTTTGGTGCAACCTCTTATTCAGGAAGCTTCTGCAGTCTGTCATGTTAGTCAACATTTCTAAAGATAAGATTGAGGAAAACTATTTTTAGAAACATCCAAGCTTGTGACTTTACTTTTCCCCACTCCCCCCTAAATTAATTTCTTTAAATGACTGCACCACCTGTTTGCCTCAAATGAGAGCAGTTAGAGATGCACACTGAACAGAGAATGGACTCAAAGAATTAGATCATTTTCTTTCAGAAATACCACTGCTATTCAAAGTAAACGCTTTAATATCACCACAAATTACAAGCAAATTAAATCCCCCCCCAAATTTCACATCATTTTAAAAATATTTCAAAACTACCCACAGGATCTTTTTCATGTTCACCACTGCAAGGCCTGTCCACTCACCAAATGATCTTTTTGCAACATCCAACGGAATACTCATCCATGGCTGCAAAGAGGTGCATGAACAATGTATTCAGAGGCTGCCGGAGGAAAGAGAACACAGATTAAAGGCTAAGTCAGCATTCAGGCTAGGGCAGGGCAGGGTGGGAGGAGGATTTCAGAGCAGCCATAGACACAGAGCTGCTGGCATATGTGGGTGATATTTTATGTGTAAGTGATGAGACACCCAGGCAGCATTTGAGCTGTTTCACTGACTCTCTTCATGGCCTTCTGTCCTCCTAGATCAGAATTATTCAAGGAAACAGGATTCATAAATGAGTCCAGAGCACCTGGCCCTTCCTCCTGCTCTCACGGATGGGCTGTGGGCAGGGAAGAGCCTGCAGGAGAGTGAAATCGATTATTAACTCAGTAGCCTTGTCCTCAGGGGTGTCTATACCAAGTGAAAGACAATCCCCCTTTTCCCAAGGCTCTTGAGTCAGCAGCTGCTGTTCTATTCATGCGACACAAGGGAAAGATTCTCTTATGAATTTAAAGGATAGAAGGCAAATCCCACATTATGAATCCAATGGCTTGTTTTGTTCGACATTCCCAAGGTCAGAATCAAATTTTAACTACTCTGGAGATCCAGAAAACCTGGGAGATGAAAACTCAAAGTAGCAAGATCCTAACATGACTTTCAGGTTAAATCTTCCTGGTTGTTAGAGAAACTTGTCCCATACTTCTGAAGACATTTTTAGTAGCCTAAATAATGAATAGTTGGTCTATACATTCATACATTGGTCTGCTAAACTTGCTACCCCTGTGTTTATGAGCAAATCTTCAAATTCTAGAAATAGTGCAAATGTGAGGTCATTGCCAGTGAAGGTAGTGCTTGCACCTAGATCCGGGCAGCGGGAGTGCTGTCTGTATTTCTTGTCTGTAATTTTCTCAATGGGCTTGGTTTGCCAGTTGTAGGTCTGTGTGCCCTCTCTCCACTCCTGTTACGTGGGGTGTGACTCAGAAGCACTCAGAAGGAAATGGGCTATGCATAAAATGGTAGGAGAATCAGCAGTTTGATTCACCAGCTTGAGAACTTTCAAAAGGCAATACACAAACTCCAAAGTCCAGACAACAAGAGCAACAACAATGCTGTTACGTGGGGTGTGACTCAGAAGCACTCAGAAGGAAATGGGCTATGCATAAAATGGTAGAAGAATCAGCAGTTTGATTCACCAGCTTGAGAACTTTCAAAAGGCAATACACAAACTCCAAAGTCCAGACAACAAGAGCAACAACAATAACATGATTTTAAGCACTTTCTATATATTAACTCATTTAATCCCATAACAATCTTACCAACATTTACTTTATGTTCTGAATAGGACTAGCCTTAGAAGCATATGGTTTATTACTTGCTCGATTTGCCTTCCAAGTCTTCTTCTCCTTCAGAAATATTACAATTCAAGATTTATTCTTTAGCTTTAAAATACAAATCATCACACCAGTTGCAAATACCACTGGGATAGATAATACAATAAGCCTTAAGGCTCTATACCAGTGCTGCACAATAGAAAAATAATACGAGCCACAAATGCAAGCCACAAATGAAATTTTTAATTTTCTAATAGATATATTTAAAAAGATAAAATGGTGAAATTAATTTTTAATATATTTTATTTAACTTATATTCAAATTATCATTTCAACAAGTAATCAATATAAAAAATTGTTCAGGATATTTTACACTCTTTTTCTTTCCTACTAAGTATTTGAAATTTGGTGTATATTTTATCCTTACAGCAGATCTCAATTCAGACTAGCCACATTTCAGGTGTTTAACAGCTACCTATAGCTGGTGGCTACCATATTGAACAGCCTGGCTCTGCACTGTTGTAGGAAGTAGTTTAAAAAGAAATAATCTTAAGAGAAAAAGAAAAGAAACAAAAGGGAAAAGAGATTATGAACAATTTATCATTTATAATTACAATTTATAATTTTCAAAAAGGCAAAAATCATGGCCCTAATGCAGACATAAAATGAACACACGGCAGAGATTTATTCAACTTAACTCATCAATTAATGAGGCAACTAGTGAGATGATAAAAAATGATTCCCTGCACTTGAGGAGGTGGATACTTCAGATCACTTAATAAGGGAATGTAAGAACAAGATTGCTGGGTTAGATACAAAACAGTTCACATTTCACGGGGCCATAATCCATAACCTTTGAGGTTAGCTCTTTCACCAGACAGGAATTATTGACATCTCAAATGGACAAAAATCTGCATGTTAACAACTGTTCCTACAGAACTGTAAAATACCCAGTCAATGGAAAGTCAATCAAAGGCACAAGCATTGACTGAGAGAAACTTTTTGGTCTATTTCTGATCTTGGGATAGCCTTTTTGACAATGATCACTGGGTGTTCAGGAGGGCAGGGGTAGGAGAGAGCACAGAAGGTGAGGGGAAGGGTCCATCCAGCTGAATAGAGGCTGAACAATTTGCTCAGGGGCATGCATGTATGCACATGCACACCATGAGAGAGGGGTGAATTCACTCATGCACTCGGTTGGCATCCCCACTTTTTCTTACATCCAGGCTCTAGGAACATACCACTGAATTCCACTGACAGGTGAGGGCACTGCCCAGAGTTGCAGCCTCTGGCTTTCCATAGAAACTGGGGCTGGTCTTTGGCCTGGCTCTGGCAGGCTGTGTGCAGGGAAAGCTCAGACCTGGCACCAGGTACCCAGGCCAGACTCCTAGGAACCACTAACCTAGCTCCCGTTAGCTGACAGGATGCCATGTGCCCACAGCTAGAAGGCATCAAGTAAGCCAGAGTCTACAGGGCATGCTGGAAATTATAGAGTGTGACATAAGTCTGATGCTCTGTTGTCATGATTACAAGGGCAAATGAATAGCAGGCAGGTACCCTCTGAGCATATCAAAGACTTCAGACACCAACACCCATAGAATGATGTGAGAGCTGGAACATGTTTGACACGCCCCCTTATTCCTGATCCGAGCCCTCATTAGCAGAGTATGTCTGGGCCTTGCCAGCAGCTGGGTGATTTGCCTCCTACCTATCCATGCCTGTCCCCTCTGGCTTCTTGCTCTCCACCCTCCTTTCCTCCTCACCAGCCAACTTCATCTTTAACTGTCAAGGTATTGTATACATACTTTCTGTTTGAGTTTTGGACTGCTCGGCCCCAAACCGAAAAGACATTATTGCAAACACAGGACTTCACAATTAAGGCTGTTCTAATAAGCATTGTGCGGTGAGTTCTTAATGTGCATGTTATTTCACCGTCGAGCTCCCTGAACACTGAAACCCAGTCATCCTGCTTGGCAACATTCCAGTTGGGATAGTCCAGGAAGGTGGCCTGGGCCATGATCTCCTTGTCATTGCAGAGGGTAATAGCAAGGTTTGCCTTTTCTCTGTGGAAATGATTAAAATTGCACACATGATCGAGATCAGCAAAAGTGACACAAGGACATGTCATTCTCTCCCTCCTCAGGCTGCTGGAGCTCAGCGGCTGCCGCATGGTCTCATAATCTTTGGCAAAGGTGGAAAGGATGTTGCAGCAACTTTGGGGAAGATCTTTCAGGACATCTGGTGCCATCAACTAAATTTCTATTTAAAATTGCACTTTATTAGAAAGGTGCTATGTTTATGATATCAAGTGTCTAATACCCTTCCCTTGGAGATTGGCTCGGAAATGTATTTGAGGGCACAGTTTTCCCTATTCTCTCCATATTGCTACTACTACTGTGTTGGCCTAAATGTGTACAGTTACGGTGGCCACTTGTCCCTCTTTGCCCAGGACTGAAGGAGTGTACACAATATGGGACTCTCATTGATAAAACCAGGGAAGTTCTGGGCAAACTGGGATGAGCTGGTTACCTCCAAACAGGCACAGCAGCAAAGCTAAGCGTTTAGCTTCATCCCTATCAGCATTCTTAAGAAGCAATTTCTCCAAATCCTGAGCCCTGTCCCTCAGCTAATTGATTCATATGGAATCTGATCTTCTGAGATATCACTTGATCCAGCGGCAAAAATGGAGACCCTGAGGGGTCTTGCTTAAACTAAGGCAACCCAGCGAGTTAATTAAGCAAAAAAATGAGAAGCAGGACTTCCACCTCTTATTCGGGTGGTTGTCTTGATGACCCCAACCAACTGCTGCCCTGTCCTATGTCCTACCAAGACAGCAAGAGCTATGACTTAGAGAAAGTATATAGTTCACCATATGGAGAACCGTTTGCCTATAAATTGAAATGCAGTTTTCACTTTTTCAGCAAAATGAAAACTACTGGTATCCTAATTTGGAAGGAAAAATATTTAAACATTCCCTCAAAAAAAAAATAAAAGAAGGTAGGAGCTACCCATTTTCCTTATTGAGGAGAATAGGGGAGAAGAAAGCATAC
>NW_007730853.1:124175-142501 GCF_000696425.1 Galeopterus variegatus | reverse complement strand
AAGACAGCAAGAGCTATGACTTAGAGAAAGTATATAGTTCACCATATGGAGAACCGTTTGCCTATAAATTGAAATGCAGTTTTCACTTTTTCAGCAAAATGAAAACTACTGGTATCCTAATTTGGAAGGAAAAATATTTAAACATTCCCTCAAAAAAAAAAAAAAAAAAGAAGGTAGGAGTTACCCATTTTCCTTATTGAGGAGAATAGGGGAGAAGAAAGCATACAACTGAAGAAGGAAGAGGAGAGACAATGAGAGAATAGAAAGAAAGCTATAGATGTTTCCCAGTTACGTTTTTATCACAAAGAAATACACTGTCAATGCAGGCAAAATGAGAAAATACAAGAAAAAAAATAATTTGAAAAGTCACCTTTAATACCACCTCCCATAGATAACCAATCTGTGCCAACAGTTTGGTTTCTATTTCTCCAGACTTATCTTTTTTTGAAGGTTGAAATGTACTTTGTGTGTTTTTAAAAACGGAATCACACGATCCATATTGTGTACAGCCTGCTTTTTCCCACCTGGCGACGTGTCACTTACTAGAGCAGTTCACCAAGCAGCAGGCTCTCACACACGGCACTTCCTGCTTTATTTTTTCTTTAAATCAATACACTTTGGGCTTAAATAAGAACATTTTAATAGGAAATTTACATGAGTACCTTAAATAGAAAACCAGTATCCCTTGCTATACACAGAAGGTAACTATAAAAATATAGCATTTAAACCAAAAATTGCTCATGCATGTATCAAATAAAATCACCTAGGATACCACCAGATGGATGGACATTGTGCTCAGGCTGTCAATCTCAGTGCCTACAGCCACTGTCCCCTCTCACAGGAAGTCACAGGCAGCCACATATGATCACACCCTTCAGCCACAGGGGAATGAATTAGGGGCACCTGGCCTGAGGGCCCTGCCCAGACACTGGCTATCAAGGAAAGAGGCAGACCCCAGGCTGTCCCTCGGGTTTCTAGAAAACAGTGTCCACACAGGGGGCTCCTTAGCAAGTGGACGCAGCCCTGCAACCTCTCCCTGTCTGATTAGCTGAAGCCCTTACCCCTCATCCCACCTGAGGCATCCCCCTCCAGCTCTTGGACTTCTGGGCTTCTCTGCCCTAGGCACCCAGAACCATAATCAATGGCCTGAAGCTGAGAGTCCTCCCTCTAATTCAGATGAGAAAACGCCCATGGCACAAAACCCTGTACATGTCAGCTATGATGACAGGGGTGGTGCCTCCTCCAGTGGAGGAGGAGGTGGGCAAGCATTGGGCACTGCCATCCCCTCAGGGAAGCAAGGGACAATGTGTTCCTGGAATCCCAATTCTAACTTGAAATGCATTTATTCATGGGAGACTTAGGATGGAGGTTGGGTTCTATAGCACAATTAGCAAAGTGCTAGACCGCACAGACATTATAGATTAAATAAGCTTTTGTGGGTTGCCCTGGGAAGCCAGCCACAAATAACTTTGTTTCAATGGGAAAATGCACTACAGTTTCCAAACAGCTGACTGTAAAAAATAACTTTTGCAGAATTATCCTTTTGTGTATATAATCTCCACTTCTTATTATCTCTTAGCCATTAGGTCCTCTACAGGACAGATAATCATCATGGGAGCAAAAAAAGGGAGAGATGAGGAAGAAAAGAGTAGAGAGAGAAGACATGTTTTCAACAGTGGATTTTAGACTGTTCTTTGTAATAAGCCAAATCCAAACTAAAAGATATACATCCACACGCACATGCACACAAATGCACACATACATATGTATTTCACAAAAACTATGTTAATGCTCAGATATTACCTGGCAATAGAAATTAGATCTCTTTTAATGTCTCATTTATTCAATCAGTTTAGGAAATTTTCTAGGTACAGTCAAAACTTATTTTATTTCACTATACTTGATGGAAATCTTAGTGAAGCCCAGATTTAAAAGGGACTATATCAGGGGAAGGGACAGGGAGAGGCACGGGAGCCTCCAGTGCAATAAAGTTCCACACCTGCTTTAGCTGCATAACGCAAATTTAAATTTGTGCATTTTATATATAATACATATTTATATTTACATGCATAGACATATACATTTAATATATAAATATAGTTTTATTTTCATTCAACTCAATGTATTTCAACTTTTATTTTGATTCATTTCTTGACCCATGATTATTTATAGTTGCATTTAAAATTTTTCAAACATGCAGGGGTTTCCCAATTATCTTTTTGCTATTGATTTCTAACTCCATTGCATTGTGGTCAAAGAATGTGTTATTTGTGATACTAAACACTGAAATTTGTTGAGCCCGAGTTAAGGCCTATGAGAGTGTCAGTTTTTATGCACATTCCCATGTATACCTGACAAGATTTTGTATTCTCCAATACATGTATGTGAAGCACTGTGCATATGTCCATTAGATCAAGTTCTTTGCACTGTTGTTGAAATCTTTTATATCATCACTGATTTTTAGTTGCTTGATATCCCATTTATTAAGAGAAGTATATTAAAATCTCCCATTATGATGGTATCTCTATTCCACCTTTTGGTTCTATTGATTTTTGCTTTATATATTTTGAGCTGTGTCAGGAACATCTACTTATAAGTTAAAGCTGTCATATCTCCCTCAAGAACTAAACCTTTTATCATTATAAAGGGGCCGGCTTTATCTGTAGTGGTACTTTTTGCCCTGAAGTATATTTTGTCTGCTACTGATATAGCAATATTAGCCCCACCCCACCCCTTTTCCTTTTTTTTGATGAGATTTTGGCTGGTCTATCTCTTTTCCCAATACTTTGATTTTAAATTTTTCTGTACCTTTATATCTTAGGTATGTCCCCCATATGTAAAATATGACTGTTCATTGTTTTATTTTGTTTTTAGACAATCTACTCATCTTAATATTTTAACTGAAGAATTTTGCCCAAATACATTTATGGTGATTACTAATATAATGAAATTTTTCCTATCTTTTTATGTGATTTTAATATGTCCCACATTTTCTGTTTCTTTTTTCTTCCTCTTTTCTTGCCTTCTTTTGGATTCAGGGTTTTTAAATTTCTCATTCCATTTTCCCTTCTATAGGTCAGAAATTATAATCTCTATGCCTATTTTTTAATGATTATCATAACCATGCTAATATTTATTCCTAACAACGTCTTTACCCTCTGTTCTGGTTATCAACTGGTGAATAACCAACCACTCCAAAGCTTAATGGCTTAACGCAACAACTTACTATATCTCCAACGGTTCTGTGGGTTGACTTGATTCAACTGAGCAGTTTTTGCTTGGCGTCTTGCGTGTGATGTCAGTCAGACGGAGGGTGTGGCTGCAGTCATCTGAAGATTCCATGTCTAAAATGGGTCACTCACATGGCTAACAGGTGATGGTGGTCGTTGGCTGGGTGCTCAGTTGAGGCTGTGAAATGTACATGAAGCACCTGCATGTAGCCATGTGACTTGAATTTTAATCAGAATGGCATCTGGGTTCTGAGAAGGAGCATTCCCAGAGACCCAGTGGAAGTTGCGAGACTTCCTATGACTTCGATTTGAAGTCATAAAGTGTCACTTCTGCTGCTTTCTACTGGCTACACAGGGCCAGCCCTGATTTAGTGTGAGAAGAGACTAAACTCATGAGTAAATGCCAGGATGTGTGGTTCATGGTGAGGTGGGGAAACATCTTTGTACCCTACCTACCACACTTCCTCTTGAATAAAACCCTAGGAAAACTTTCATTCTGATCATGCTCCTCCAACCAATATGCTGTTTTTGTCCTGTATTTTCATTCTAATTTATTACTTATATCTCACAGGTTAGTCATTATCAATAACATTGTCTTTATACATATTTTTTCTTAATTTACCCACATATTTGCCCATATTTTTGTTTACATACCTTCTTGCATCTTGGGCTTTCCAGCTTAGATCATTCTTCTTTCTCCTTAGAGCATATTCTGAGGTATTTCCTTTATTTAGAGTCAACTGTAAACTATCTTATTTTTTTGGTCCAAAAATTCGCTCCTTTCTCCTAGGCCTTAAAAAATTTTTTCACTAAATATACAATTCTGAGTTGATGTTATTTTTTCTCCAATATTGAAGACATTCTACTATCTTCTGGCTAGCATTGTTGCTAGTAAGAAATCACCTATTAGTCTAACCTTTAGTTCTTTTTTTTTTTTTTTCCTTTTTGTTTTTTTTCGTGACCGGCAATGGATCGCAACCCTCAGTGTCAAGCCTGTACCCGACCGGGACCGGCAACGGGATCACAACCCTCGGTGTTGCGCCCGCACCTCGCTCAGCCAGTGAGCGGCCAGTCTGTATGTGGGATCCGAACCCTTGGCGGGAGCGCCGCCACGCTCCCAAGCGGCGCACTGTAGCAGTGCGCCACCAGGCCAGCCCCTAACCTTTAGTTCTTTGCAGGTAATTTGTCTTTTTTCTCTGATTGTTTTTCAGATCCTTTTAGCTGTGGTGTTTTGCTGTTTCATTATGATGTGTTTAGTTGTGGATTCTGTGTATTTATCCTGTTCAGAATTCATTGGGTTTTCTAAGTCTAAGAATTAGTGCTTTTCAACAATTCTGGAAAATTCTCAGCCATTTTCCTTTCAAATATCAACTCTGACTTCCTACTTTCTCCATATAGAAGTCTGATTAGACTTAATACGTTCAATCTTCCACTCATATTTTTGTTTGTCTCTGTGCTGATAAAATTTATTGATATTGGTCCTGCAGCTCATTTCTTCTGTCTTCAACTGTGTCTACGATGATGTTTAACTCATCCACTGAGCTTTTAATTTCAACTATATTTTCATTTCTAGATGGTCTTTTTGACTTTTGTTCAATCATTATTTTTCATTTTTAGGGTTTTTTTATTCCTTGATCATCTTTTTAAACTTGTCTTTTCATTTTAGATATAGTGAACATAGTTATTTTATATCCTTTGTCTAACAATATCTGAAGTCTTTGAGTCTGATTCTGCTGTATAATTTTTGTTGGTGGTTCTTATTAATGGTGTATATTTCTTTGTGTATTTGTGATTTTTCCCTGTGAGCTCATGTTCCTTGGGCTTTAATCTGTGGATATTATTTGAAGTATGGGCTGAAACTGCATCCCTTCAGACCTGATTTGGCATTTATCTCAGCCAGTCTCCTGGACACACTTCTAACCTGTGACCATTTTTAATTAAATTCTCCACTTGAAGTTTTTTGGGACCACATAGATAAATAACATGGATCTCAAATCAACCTGTGCTTATGAATTCTCAGGGGAGATTTTATCTCCCTCCATTCCATGCCAAGGGTGAAACAAGCTAGTCTCCTTACTGTCCATTTTTATGCAGTAGGTTTTTATCTTTTTTTCCTTACAATGAACATCTCAGTCTTATACAAAGGGATCTCATACTTCCTGCTTGAGTTAGAGGGAGTAGATATCCTATGTTCTTTGTAAAGCTGTCAAAACAGATACATGAGGTCTCTAGAATGGCAAAAATCCTCAAGGAGAAAGCTGGTATTGGTTCCTGCTTATCTTGCGAAGCTTCTGATTTCAATTTGATAATGTTCTCTGCATAGTCCTTAACTTTTGCACTTGTGTGTATGTGTATAGCAACATTTTAATAGTTTCTATTCAGCAGACATCATTAAGGTATTTAGTATACTGTAATGCCAAAAAATGAAATCATTTCATTGATACACATTTTTAAAGCATTTTATACATATTGCCTTACTGCCCTCCAGTAAAATTGTGCCAATTTATATTAATTCATCAGTGTGATAATCAGAAACTACAATCTTTAATGTCTTAGGCTGGCCCTAGTTTAAATATTTCAATTGTATTTGATATAAAGCTTTATGATATCCAATATACTGGGGAATCTCATATTTTCAATAAAAATAATGAAGAACAGATGAAAGGATATTTATACTCCAGTGTAAGAAGGTCTATAAACAAACAATACAGGGAGAAAACAAGATCTTTTAAGAAAAAAAGTATGCGTAATTTAAAGTTTGGAAGAACAATTTAACATTTACTCTTAACAGTGGTCAAGAGCAAATCCAGGCTCTGCCACTTACTCATTGACCTTGGACAGGTCTCCCATCCTCATCTGCAAAGTGGATATGAAAGTAAATACTAACAAAGCAGAAAGCCTGACATAAAATAATTTATAAAATTATTTTATAAAATCTGGTAGCTAATGTTTCTTATTTGTTATAAAATCTGGTAGCTAATATTAACTTGTCCCAAGTGACTCCAAAAGGCAGTTGACATTTGAGCCCAAGTTTGCTTGAATCCAAAACCCACAAGAAACCTTTTCGATTTGCATGTTATTACAGGACGTAGAGACCGGCTGTTCCCATAAATTTCTTGCTACATGTTTATTCACTGTGCGGTGAGCTGCCCATACCCTCACTATAAGGCCCATAAGGACAAAGGAGTGGGACCCCTTCCTGGTAAGTGATAAAATTGATAAATGTTCTTGAACTTACTTAGCTATGTCCTTACAGAAGATAGATGATATTAAGCCTCCCAAACAGCTTCTAGGTAAATTTTCGAATGAGGCTTTTAATACAGTTAATATCCTGTGACTCTGTTCTCCAGCGATGAACCACTTCCGCCTTCCCTCTTGGGGAAGTGAGTATGGACATTTTTTTATCCTGTCCCAAAAAGACAGGAAACAGTCCACTATTAATCTGAGATGACAAGCCAGTTTGGTTACAACACCCACAAAATTGGACATTAATTCAATTTTCTTATGGTCAGAGTAAATGTGGTATGGGAGTACCGGGGCGACACATTTTCCCCTGGTGGTAGTGTATGATGTCTGTCACTGCAAACCAGCTGGCATGGTTCTCCAGAGGAGAATGAAGTTTCTGAGAATTGGCTTGACTAGAAATTTCTGCAACTGTATTTTTTGTTTCCAACAAAGCTACTTTAATATGTCCTAACAATAGGATTGAAAAACATTGAAAGGAATTATTTATTGATCCCGCATTTTCTCATATTTAATTGGCTACCATGGCATTTGCTCAAGAGTTACAGAGAAATATTGACAGCCACTGCCTATGTTCCAAATAGAGTTCCCCAAAGTGGAGCCCTTGAAGGACAGCAGCCCTGAGAGATATTCTAGACAAAAAAAGTTTCTGTGGTTAAGTAAGTGTAGGGAATGCTTGCAATAGCCTTCCTGATGGACTGCCCTACCCATTAAAGTCTTGAGAAGTTCCATAAAAAGTAACTTGATTTATTTGTATAACCCAGTTTTCCCACACCCTTTCTGAACAGAATCCCTAATGACAGAAACAGTGGACAGCCTAAAGTTCTAGAAAGACACTTTGGTAAATGCTCCTAATAGGAACAGTAGGTCACTAAATAATTTTAACCTCTTTCTCAATGTCTCAGTGTCTGTGTCTGTCTTTCTCCTTCTTTTCTTCCCTCCTGCATGGTTTGAATGTTTGTTCCCTCCAAAACTCATGTTGAAACTCAATCCTCAAGGTGGCAGTATTGAGAGGTGGGGCCTTAAGAGGTGATTGGATCATGAGGGCTCTGCCCTCATGAATGGATTAAGGGTTAGTAGATGAATGGGTTATCATGGGAGAGGAACTGGTGGCTTCATAAGATAAGGAAGAGAGACCTGAACAAGCACGCTCAGCTCCCTCACCTCGTGCTGCCCTGTGCCACCATGGGACTCTGCAGAGTCCCCACCAGCAAGAAGGCCCTCACCATATGCAGCCTGCCTGATCTTGGACTTCCCAGCCTCCAGAACTGTAAGAAATAAATTTCATTTCTTTATAAATTACCCAGTCTCAGGCATTCTGTTATAAGCAACAGGAAATGGACTAAGACACCTCCCTTTCTTCCTTCCTAGGGAAAACCATATTAGATACTAGCCAGCGGGCTCTAAAATAGGGAAATCAATCTTTCACCACCACATTGCCTCTAAGAATGATATGGAACATTTCTGGCACTCTGGAAGGCCGCCTCATGGTAACTCCCAGTCAATTACCCCCTCCAAAGATAACCACTATTCTGACTTCTTTTGTATAGGTGATTTTTGACAATTTTTGCTCATCATATAAATAGAATTATACAGTATGTATGTTTTTCTTGCAAAATGCATCATATCATTTGGCTTTTTGTTGTTTGAATCTTTCCTTGAATACTTTCCATTTTGCTAAAGTACCAAAGAACTTGAGGGCCACAGGGGTCTGAAAGAGCACTGGATAGCCTTTGTTGGATGAGGAAACTGAGGCCCAAGAGGTGAAGTGACTTACCTCGGGACTTACATGTTAGGTGAGAAATAGAACCTTGGGCATTTCTTTCCAGCACACCCTCTGCCACTTCACCCTGCTGGCTCTGTGGGTAAGTGGTCCCCTGTTCTCACTGTCCTCTGGTGCTCAGATTTAACTCCAGATTGATTGCTGTCAACCACAAACCTTCAGATGTTAAGGGTGTGGGGTGTGGGGTGATGCAGAGGGGTACTTGGAAGACAGCAGATGGCAGCCAGGAAAATCCTCATCCAGTGGCCTTTGCCACTCTTAACTTATTAGGCTTTCAACAGGGCTTCATCAGCACCCTCACAGCAAACACAGCTCTTAGGGACAGCCCCACATTGTCTAAGCTCATGGAAACTGAAATAAGAGTCCAAAATGCCAACTTATTCATTTTCTAATAAATTCTCATTTAAAATGGGGGTGGTGGTTGTGGTGGCAATTCAGATATTTTGTAGCCCAGGCAGTTAACAAGTCATATAGGACAACTACAAGTCCGACTTTCTCTCCTTTGATAGAACAGGGTGGTAGAGAACCATCTCTCCTCTCACATGTGCTATGCAGCCAGTCACACAGCCTGGTGTCAAGAGGGATTGCAGTAAACTGGGGAGCTCCCACTACTCTCAGCTCCAGCCAGTGTGGCCTTGTGGAAATGTGGGCTTAGGATGGCAGATCATCACATTTTGCAAAGGAAGAAAATCTTGGTATTTATGTAACATTTCCAAGATTTGAAATATCAGTTCACATCTTTTTCTTACTTTGCAGACGTAAATAAACATTTCTTTAAACTGTGGGAAAGCTACCCATGCACTCTCTCTTTGTAGAGCAACTACATGGAAAGCCCAGCTCTCACAGGGTGGCTTACAGGGAACCGGCATGGGGCTGTGGTAAGAGTACCAAGGATGAGACCATTTCCATTGCTTATTAGCTATGTGATCTTGGGCAAGTTACTTAAACTCTATGTGCCTCAGTTTCCTTATCTGTAAATGAGAGATAATGTACATACCTCAAAGAGTTTTATAAATGAGTTATAAGCAAAACATTGAAAGCAGTGTCTGACATCTAATTAAATGTTCAGTACATATTACCCATCATCATCATCATTATTATTATTGAGCATGGACATTCTCAGGACTCAAAATAGTGGACATTAAGAAGCCTCTCATAGCTTCTGGAACCTGAGGGGCCCACACCTACAATAGAGATATCAAGCCAAGTAAGCCAGATATGGGCGATGTTTGGGTAGTACCTTCATAGTTTGCCAGAGCATCTCTACATTGTTGAAGACCATAGAGCCAATCAATCCTCTTTGTGACAGGCATTTTCTTTCCTAGATAAACACACCTTTAATCAGGCTGCAGTCAAGTTTTGGTGACCGAATAGAGATATCAAGCCAAGTAAGCCAGATATGGGCGATGTTTGGGTAGTACCTTCATAGTTGGCCAGAGCATCTCTACATTGTTGAAGACCATAGAGCCAATCAATTCTCTTTGTGACAGGCATTTTCTTTCCTAGATAAACACACCTTTAATCAGGCTGCAGTCAAGTTTTGGTGACCGGATAGCATTTCCTTTCTAAGATGGCTTTACATAGTCCAGCTGCAATATGACTTGATTTCATGTTCTAACTCTGTTAATCTTTTATAATATTTAATTCTAAAAATAATTTTAATTACACAAGTAATGCATTAATATCTTTTTATTGTGAAAAACATAAAATTTCATATCAAAGGTTGAAATCCTGTATTTTACTGTAGGAAAACATATGTAACATGAAATTTACCATTTTGACCATTTTTAAGTGTACACTTTAGCAGCATGAAATACATTTGCATTATTATGCCACAATCCTTACTATCCATATCCAGAACTTTTTCATGTGAAGTCCTGTTTTGATACTGTTGGCCCCAATCCTAGTCCCCTCATTTTTGGGTTCAGCACATGCATCACTTAGGACAGAATTTTCTATTTCATGGGCTCAAACATGCGCCATACATGCTGGGATGGGCACATAGCTCATTAGGGAGTTAATCATTGGAGGGAGTCTCACTTCAAGACCTTCCTCACTTCAAATCTAGTAGAAGCACTGGGAAGCACTAAAATGATGGCCTTATTTCAAAGGAGGCAATCAGAACCTTTCTAGCTACCATCTGAGCAATTAAACATTCAGTTATCTTTTCCACAGCCTCCATGATTGTGAGATTGGGTGTTTCCTACAAAGACATGGCAGATTAGTAGAGACAACACATGTTCATATTTATGAATGTTATCTTTTACCTTATTTGGGTAGAAAGACTTTAACGATGTCTAGACTCCTGTCAAAGCTAGCCATAAATACTCTCGTTCCTATTTTTGTTTTTTGTTTATTTTCCCACTGGTATCAGGACCTGAACCCTTGACCTTGGTGTGGTAACACCACACTGTAACCAGCTGAGCTACCTGGTTTGGGTTTTAATTTAAAAGCAAAATTGGAATGAGAAATCTTGTTTGTTAGACATGATATCATAAACTAATGCTACAAGTATATAAAAATTCTGAATAAAATAGGAAAGTATAATTCAAGAGCTGAACTTGAAAAAAGAAAACAAAAAAAAAAAAAAGGAAGAGAGTGAGCAAGGGAAATTCACCCATGGTGCAATGGATGCTGTGAGCACTGGCTCAGGAGGTGATCAGATCTGATACAGGCTCTAGGGGAAAGAGTTTTAACACTCCATGGGGATAGCACAGACCTCATTCCAAACAGAGCCACTATCCAGCTGAGACTTTGGAGGGATGGGCTCCTCTGTGAATGTGGAGACCAGAAAAATTAAACTCATCAGACCAAAGAAGTGACAAGAAAGCTTTCTCTACAAAGCTCTAGGTAAAAAAACAAAACAAAAATACTTCAGAGAAGTCCAAATTCTAGACTAAAGTGGGTGTGGCATCCCAAGCTACACTATCTGTGTAGTATGGAGTTGCCAAGAACTTTAGATAAGACTCTGAAAGAGACTACAAACTAAGTATGTTTGTAATTACCAGAAATACGAAATCTCACATAGAAAGAGAAGTAAACATCATGAAAAGAGAACAGGTAACTATTTTCAGAACTTCAAAATGGAAAACATAGTTACTAAAATTTAAATTAATTGGATGGGTTAAAACATACTACATAAGACTAAAGAGAATTAATAAACCAGAAGACAGTTATGAATAATATCTAGAAAGAAGCAGATAGAATTAGAAAGAAAATACAAGACCCATTGAAAAATAAAACTATGTCTTATAGGAATTCCAAAAAGAACGAAATGTTTAAAAATAAGGACTAATGATTTTTAGAACTGATGAAAGACATGAATACGCAGTACTGAGCAGGAAAATAAAACTAACCCTAAATACATAGTAGTGAAACTACAAAACCCCAAAGACAAAGAGAAAACCTCAAGGCAACCAGATAAATATTGCCTGTAAAAGAATAATAATTACACTGACAGCATATTTCTCATCAGCAACAATAGAAGCCAGTA
Source organism: Galeopterus variegatus (assembly GCF_000696425.1). Lineage (NCBI taxonomy): Eukaryota > Metazoa > Chordata > Mammalia > Dermoptera > Cynocephalidae > Galeopterus > Galeopterus variegatus. The sequence continues at coordinate 130,752 of NW_007730853.1, read as the reverse complement.
GCACTGGGGTTTGCAAACTTCTTCTGTAAAGGACCAGATAATAAATATTTTAGACTTTATAAGCTGCATGTTCTCTGCACAACTACTCAACTCTGCTCTTGTAGCATAATAACAGCCAGACACAATATGAACACAAATGAGCATGACTATATTCCAATGAAATTTTACTTATGGACACTGCAATTTGGCTTTTACATCATTTATATGCGTCATTTAATATTGTTTTGATTTTTTTCAAGTGTTTAAACTATAAAAAAAACAAACCAAAAATCCTTAGTCCACAGACCATACAAAGTAAGTGATGGGCTGAATTTGACATATGGGCTACAGTTTTCAGAATATTTTTAAAATACTATGTTTTTTATTATAATTTTTTATTGAAACGTATTGATTACACATATTTGTGGGTTATAGAGTTTAATATCGATACATGTATACAAGGTGTGACGATTAAATCAAGGTAATTAGCAGATTCATCATCACAAAATTTAATCAATTCTTTGTGATGAAGACATTCGATCTCCTCTCTTCCAGCCATTTTGTAACATTCAATAAATTAATGTTAATTATAGATGCCTAGCTCAACTGTACTCCAACAGAACTTATTTTTCCTGGGCCGGCCCGGTGGTGCACTGGGGAGTGCGCCGCTTGGGAGCGCGGCGGGAGAGGGTTCGGATCCCGTGTGGAGATCGGTTCCCGCTCACTGGCTGAGCGTGGTGCGGGCGCAGCGCCGAGGGTTGCGGTCCCGTTACCGGTCAGTAAAAAAAAAAAAAAAAGGAACTTATTTTTCCTGTCTAGTTGTTTTGTGTCCATTAACAGCCTCTCACTATCCCCCTCCTCCCTTCCTCTTTCCTCCTCTAGTAACCACAGTTCTGCTCTTCTTTCCTTCTTTCTTTCTTTTCTAAATACTATTGTAAAGCAGTATTTCTTTCTGTTGCAAGAACTAGGAAAAGGTGTATTTCAGGAAGAATAAAATTGAAAAAGCAGTGGAATACAAGATGAAGTGCTGGGGGATAAAAAGGTGAACATACAGGTGTATCTAAATAAGCATTGATAGCAGAAAGAAAAGTAATAATGATAAATTTTTCTTAAAAATAAAAAGCTGAACTGAATTAGCAGATGACAAAAACATGTGAGATGGGAGGGTGGTGATCAGAAGTATTCTAAGGTGTTTGTGTCTTTGAGTAGATGCCAAAGATGATTAAATCAAATATTCATTTGTTAAATCATTGATTATAGTTATAAATGTAAGAGAAATCGTGTATCTAAATAAGCATTGATAGCAGAAAGAAAAGTAATAATGATAAATTTTTCTTAAAAAGCTGAACTGAATTAGCAGATGACAAAAACATGTGAGATGGGAGGGTGGTGATCAGAAGTATTCTAAGGTGTTTGTGTCTTTGAGTAGAGGCCAAAGATGATTAAATCAAATATTCATTTGTTAAATCATTGATTATAGTTATAAATGTAAGAGAAATAACTTAAGGAATTGTGGGCCGCCAATATTGTTCCCGCAGCCGGGCCTGGGCACCCCCAGGAGTCCTTCTCCGTGTCGGCTCCAAAACCTCGAACCCGCTGCCGCTTATTTGTCGATGTAGGATCGTTGTTGAAAGATTTATTCGTCCTTTGTTGCTCTTGGAAATGCAGTCAATACTCTGGTATCACAGCACACAGCTCTCAGGATCACGCTGTTTCCTGACGCGTGCGCTCCAGACCCGTCGCCATTTTTTCTCTCGCCAAGAACTTTAGATAAGACTCTCAACCGCAACTCCAGGACGCCGCGCTGGACCAACTTTTCCAAGGAGGACAGTTACCACGTTACCACGGAAACGACGCTGTCACGTAACGGTGCGTGCGGGAGGTCAAAGGTCAGTTCGACAACTTCTACTTCCGGCTCCGGGAGCCAGCTTGTTGTGGGAAAGCTTTGGGGCACAAACGATCCCTCCGAGTGGGTTTCTAGAGTCCGGGAGAGGGGAGGCGGGCCTCCCGGGGGTCCGCTGCTGCAGACATGGCGGCCTCCACCGCGGCTGGGAAACAGCGGATTCCCAAAGTCGCCAAGGTAGGCGACAGCGAGGGGCCTGGCGGGAGGAGGCCTAGGAGAAGGGCTTTCCCCAGCCGCAGCCTCGGTGGTGCCCGGGGCTGGAGACTGTGTCGTCTGGGGCGGGTTCACCGCGTGCGGGGCCGAGGGGGACAGGGAGAGGCAGGGCCAGCGGGTGGGGGGCGCAGGCTCTCGACCCCGGAGCACGGCCCGCGTCGGCGCGGCCTGGGTTCTGGGGTCCTGGGGAGGGGTTTTTGCGTGAGGAGTCGTGGGGCCATTCAGCAAAGACTGAGCGAGCCAGGCTCTGCGCTAGGCGCTGGGAAGCTACGCTTTTAGGTGGGCAAGGAGAGGTACTGAGAACGCGAGCAAGTGTAAAACGGCCACATGGCGAGATGTTACTGAGTCAAAGTAGAATACGCCGTGGGCGACAATAAATGGGGTTGCTGAGGGGTCTTTATAGTAAACTTTGCTGAGGAAGCCGAGCCTTGAAGGCTGGATTGGAGTTAGCCTAGCTGATAGTGGAGGGAATGAGAGTAGGGTACAGGGATTGTGAAATGGCGTAGTTTAAGTTAATATTAATAATAGACTTATCTGATATACCCATCAATAGCTGATGCTTACCAAGTGCATAATATGTGGCAGGCTTTGTCCTAAAACGTTACAGGTAGTCTTCCTCTCTGTTTCTCCAGCGCAGGTGGCTCTTTTGAGCTTGACCTTTATGTATCCATTTACGTGATGGCCAGAGGAATGCATATAAAGCACTTAACACTGCATTACTCCACACATGGCATTAAATAATATTGCTTATAATTCAATTCCATAAACTTTTATTGGGTACCACTGGTCCAATAGAAATACAATGGGAGCCACGCATGTAATTTTAAGTTTTTCATAGCTACATTAAAAAGCAAACGCAAAGTGAAACAAAAAACAAGTGACATTAATTTTAATAATATATTTAACCCAATGTATCCAAAATATTATTATTTCAACATGTAATTAATGTAAAAAATTTAGTGAGGTAATTTATTCTTCTTTTCATGCTAAGTCATCAAAACCAGTGTGTATTTTGCACTTACTCCCATCTTAATTTGGACTCCATCACATGTAACTCGTTGCATCTGTATTGGACAGCACAGCTCTAAGACTTCCAGAAGCTTATGGTCTAATAACGGGAACTTATTGAATATTTTCTTTGACTTGAAATGCCATGAAAAACCAAACTCAGTCGTCCACTAGGGGCATTAAAATAAGTTGAAGAATTCTCTAAGTAGAGGTTGGAATGCTGGATAAGATGTGGTACATATCTTGATAAAGCAAAACGTCTGGTAAGAATTTTACCTGTACAGCCTCAGTGTTTGTTATTATAGTCATCAAAAAGGGAAAACCTGATACTGTTTTTGCCACCTTTTTCTCTTGAGGCTTTTACCTATGGCTTTGAAATAGATATGGGAACATGTCATACAAAGAGGTCGTCTTGTGATAATACTTTTGAAGTTCACATCCTAAAAAATGTATGTTTATTTCTTAAACCTTGTGTGAAGAGCATATATCAGACACAGAAGTGTCTTCTTTCTTAACAGGTGAAAAACAAAGCCCCGGCTGAAGTACAGATAACTGCAGAACAACTCTTAAGAGAAGCTAAAGAAAGAGAACTTGAGCTGCTTCCACCTCCACCTCAGCAGAAGATCACAGATGAAGAAGAATTAAATGATTACAAACTAAGGAAAAGGAAGGTCAGTCGGGGTGATATCTTTCAGTCTATTAAATGTTAAGAATTTGTAGGTTAAAGTTTGAAAAGTCCTTCATTGGTTAGAGTCTGCAAGGTAAGATGAGGTTAGTGTTTCTAGGCATATAAATAATATAACTTCTAATTACCAGATAATTGCATTTTGCTGAACTGTATAAAACTTGCATGAGTTGTCTGTTTAAAGTATGAAGAAGTCAAGTCTACCAGAGACATAATGTTGGGGGCTGAATCAAAGATGGGTAGAAGTTTAACAAGTGGAACAACTGGGACTGGAAGAGGGGTTGAAACTTAGGGCTGCACTGTGTTCTTCCGTCTGTGTCACCTTCTGTGCGAAGAGTTGTGACCTGGGAAAGAATCATGAGAAGACTTTGGGATCTGATTTGACCTCCTCACTCTAGAATGTGGGATTATTGTAAACCACTAATCCTGTTGTATGTTCTTATTTGTTATTCTCAATGAGTTATGTATGAAGTTCTGAGAATTACTGAGAGGACTTATAGGTAACATTCACAAACATTTTTTTTATTAGGAACTAGTATAGAGTATATTAAAGTGTCACTTCGTTGTCATGGGCAACAAAAGAAAATATCAACAATTCTGCTAATAATTCTTTATATCTAAATTTTCTCTTTGTTTATAGTTAAGATTTTAAAGAAACACCTGTGATTATAACCTTCTGTGTAGTGGGTTTCTTATTCCTCAAAGATATCAGGATGTAATTTCTCTTAAATAAGAACAAAATGAATAACCTTTTTAGGACAAGGCTTATAACAGGCAAAGGATGATGCCATTTTTATTTGTTTACCCTTTAATTTGATCCTTTTGCCTTCTTCCAGACTTTTGAAGATAACGTACGAAAAAAAAAAGGACTATGATTAGTAACTGGATAAAATATGCACAATGGGAAGAAAGTCTGAAGGAGATTCAAAGGTAAGATTACTGAGAGTGTAATTTCATATATAAAGATGTCATAAGTTAATACATAGAAAAAATAGAAAAAGTTAAAGCACAAGTAAAAAGCGTGCCTCTGGTAGTAATTTTCACCTTTTGTTCCATGGAACCCTAGGGTTCCTTTGAGGGGCCTAAAAAGCGTGCCTCTGGTAGTGCACAAGTAAAAAAGCGTGCCTCTGGTAGTAATTTTCACCTTTTGTTCCATGGAACCCTAGGGTTCCTTTGAGGGGCCTCAGGGGCACTGTAGTAGGATAGTCGTGGGGAGAGTGGGGGAAGAGGCTCTGTAAGTGGGTCTTGCCACCAGCAAACACTCCATAGCCAGAGAAGCACAGTTTCATCTGCTTTCTGTATACTGGGATTTTTAAAATAAAGTGTTCAGAAAAAATCAGTTGCCACCAAAAAAATTATGACCTGGCCCTTCCTGTTATCCAGCCTTTCTGCATTCTCCCTTCATACCCCCTGCCCTCACTGTGCCTGTGTACTTGTCACTCCCAGAACACATCATGTACCCTTACTGTGACACTGGGCTCTTCTCTATGCCTGGAATGAGCATTTCTCCCCACCAGCCTTGGCCTCCTAGCAAACTGGGACTTCACAAGTTCTCAATTCTGAAGTTTTTTTACCTCACCAGTCATTTTCATTGCTTCCACTCTGCTACCTGTGCAGATCTTGATTGTGACATTGCAAGGTACTTGAGAACATCATATCTTTCCATCTTTTTATGCCTATGCTAGACTTTAAATAAAATAGCAAGGCACTGCAGGTAGTTTGAAATGACTGCTACGTGCATTGTACATACTAATTTTGATGACCTCCAAATCTTGCTTCTTAAGGGCTCAATCCATATACGAGCGTGCTTTAGATGTAGACTATTGAAATATAACACTCTGGCTGAAATATGCAGAAATGGAAATGAAGAATCACCAGGTCAACCATGCCCAAAATATCTGGGACCGGGCCATAATAACGCTGCCGTGAGTCAACCAGTTCTGGTAAGTTTTTGATCTAACAAAACAGCCTTTTGTAGACTAGCAATGGGAAGAAAGTCTGAAGGAGATTCAAAGGTAAGATTACTGAGAGTGTAATTTCATATATAAAGATGTCATAAGTTAATACATAGAAAAAATAGAAAAAGTTAAAGCACAAGTAAAAAAGCGTGCCTCTGGTAGTAATTTTCACCTTTTGTTCCATGGAACCCTAGGGTTCCTTTGAGGGGCCTCAGGGGCACTGTAGTAGGATAGTCGTGGGGAGAGTGGGGGAAGAGGCTCTGTAAGTGGGTCTTGCCACCAGCAAACACTCCATAGCCAGAGAAGCACAGTTTCATCTGCTTTCTGTATACTGGGATTTTTAAAATAAAGTGTTCAGAAAAAATCAGTTGCCACCAAAAAAATAATGACCTGGCCCTTCCTGTTATCCAGCCTTTCTGCATTCTCCCTTCATACCCCCTGCCCTCACTGTGCCTGTGTACTTGTCACTCCCAGAACACATCATGTACCCTTACTGTGACACTGGGCTCTTCTCTATGCCTGGAATGAGCATTTCTCCCCACCAGCCTTGGCCTCCTAGCAAACTGGGACTTCACAAGTTCTCAATTCTGAAGTTTTTTTACCTCACCAGTCATTTTCATTGCTTCCACTCTGCTACCTGTGCAGATCTTGATTGTGACATTGCAAGGTACTTGAGAACATCATATCTTTCCATCTTTTTATGCCTATGCTAGACTTTAAATAAAATAGCAAGGCACTGCAGGTAGTTTGAAATGACTGCTACGTGCATTGTACATACTAATTTTGATGACCTCCAAATCTTGCTTCTTAAGGGCTCAATCCATATACGAG
>NW_007730853.1:118401-122993 GCF_000696425.1 Galeopterus variegatus | reverse complement strand
GTGGGATCCGAACCCTCGGCGGGAGCGCCGCCACGCTTCCCAAGCGGTGCACTATAGCAGTGCGCCACTGGGCCGGCCCAAAAACATGCTTATTTTGCCCACGCATGGAAAGTGTATGAGAGAGCTGTCGAATTCTTTGGAGACAAACATATGGATGAACACCTTTATGTCGCCTTTGCCAAATTTGAAGAAAATGAGAAAGAAGTAAGTATACTGAAAGAACTCGATTACGTTGCAAAACAACTTACAAAAGATTATATCTTGTGCACCATGAATTCATTTCCATTTCTTCTTACTCAAAAACACAGTTTCTCACAGAAAACAGCATACATATGTGGCTGAGCTGCAGATTGGGAGTTGAGTGATTATAAATTGTATTGTTAACTGTTGTAATTTTGTTGTGCTTTTTTTGAAAATTAAGCCTTTAAATCTGAGTGAGTCATTTGGCATCCTGATGAAGGGGTTTTACGGGTAGTAAACCTGGGAAATAAAAAGCCAGACACCCTCACTGGACAGAATTTAGAATGAAAACAGGGATTGCCCCACAAATAAATCAGTTGTTTTCTTCCGTAGTAGACATGAAAGATGATCCTTTAAAGTAGCTCAAATAATACACAATTGAGAGGTAGGCTGAGGTCCTTCCAACTACAAGGCCTTGCACAGATCATGCTAGGAAGTTCAGATTCTGCTCAAAGGCCAGGGGGAAGCACTGAAGGGTTTGAAGTGGGAGAATGATTGGATATGGTTTGTATTTATATTTTAAAGAGACTCCTCTGGCTAATTCATGAAGAATGTACTAGGGGGTTAGCAGAAGTGGAACCAAGGGGACACAGGTAGGGAGATGTTTGAAATTTTCAGTCCAGGTAAGAAATGGAGAGGGGTTAGCAGGGGGGATGAGGAGAAGTGAAGGGCTGTGTCGAAGAGGTAGAAACGGCAGGGCATGTCAAAGGAGTGAATGTGGGGAATGAAAGAAGGAGAGGAATGAAGGAGGACTCCTGGGCTTTTTGGCGTGAGCAAGTGTGTGACCGAAGTTGTTGCCTACTAAGATTGGGAAGACTGGGGAAGGCCTGGGTTTGGTGGGGAGAAAATGAAGCTCAGATTTGGACCTGATTGTTGAGATGTGCAGTAGACTTCCAGCCGGCAGTGTTGAGTAGACAGTATTACATGTGGAACTCAAAGAAGAGTGTCAGGCCCTCCTTCCAGTAACGCCTTCAACAAAAGAGAGAAGAGAAGTCTTATTTTGGACGTTTTGAAGACTCAAAATCTAACTTATAAGTATTATTTTATGTTAGAATTGTTCTCTAAGTTACAACTTGAATGAGAATATTGTGTGGTGGAAGGTAATTAACCTGTCTGCTTTTAATTTGAAAGGGTACGAGTGATCTACAAGTATGCACTGGATAGAATTTCAAAACAAGAGCCCAAGAACTCTTTAAAAATTATACCATCTTTGAGAAGTTTGGTGACAGGCGGGGCATCGAGGACATCATCGTGAGCAAATGGAGATTTCAGTATGAGGAAGAAGTAAAAGTGAGTGCTGTTGTAGACGGGTAACTCTGCAGATGACTAGGCTGTACTGATGAACGCTAGCTACAGTGAAATGACTGATAGCAGGACTGCTCTTTTGATGATGCAACTATGGTGAACTGGCAGCTATTTCAGACAAGCAGGCTGATGGAAAAGGCAAGCAAACACTCGGATTTGCTTTGCCCGCACATGTTGAAAGCCATTCTGTTGATTGCTGACTGTATGTAGAACTTGAGCAAAAGAAATGTGGAATCTCTTTGAGCTCCTTTTTGAAAGGAGATGGTTTGTATGTCACCTTTTAGCTTAACTGCCTGAACAAAAGATATGTGGTAGATATGGTTCCATTTTCGTCTCTTTATGTGTAATGTACTGTTTTTTTTGTTTGTTTGTTTGTTTTTCCTTTTTGTCTTTTTTCGCGCCCGGCAACGGATCACAACCCTCAGTGTCGCGCCCGCACCGGACCGGGACCGGCAACGGGACCGGCAATGGGACTCGCGCCCGGCAACGGATCACAACCCTCAGTGTCGCGCCCGCACCGGACCGGGACCGGCAACAGGACCAGCAATGGGACCGCAACCCTCGGTGTTGCGCCCGCACCCCGCTCATCCAGTGAGCGGGAACTGGTCTGTATGTGGGATCCAAACCCTCGCCGGGAGCACCGCCGCGCTCTCAAGTGGCGCACTGTAGCAGTGCGCCACCGGGCCGGCCCAGTAATGTACTGTTTTGATTACAGTTCAGAGATAACATTATCCTTCACTTATTCCACTGTGTATTTAAAAATGCTTAGTCAGATTGATTAAGGTATCTCCAAGCAAAGCACTAAGTCTGGTGTTAAATGTGGTAGGTCAGTAAGATATGATCAAAATAAATTACTATTAGTTGAAAAGGCAGATTTCACAATTGTGAGCATGACATATTCTGCTGTGATTTTATTGTAGACATAATGTTATATAGTCACATATATAAACAAATACTTTTATAAAGATAGGCATCTAATTATTGAGTAATTATCTTGGGCGTAATGGCTATAGATGAAAGCAGCCTTACTGTGGGCCACCTGGCCAATAACCTGTGCTCTATATATCTTTTTCTTTTCTATGTAATAATCTCAGGAATAGTATTTTTAAAATGAGATAACATGTAAAATCTAGAAAAAAAAGTTGCTAAGATGTAGAAAGTCAATCCGGTGCCTCCTTTCAGCTCACATAGCTTAGCAAGTGTGCTTTTGTTTTTATTTATTAAGCTGGCTGTCTTTCTAGGCTAATTCACACAATTATGATGCATGGTTTGATTACTTGGCACTTGGTGGAAAGCGATGCAGAAGCTGAAACTGCGAGAAGTCTATGAAAGAGCCATTGCCAACGTCCCACCCATTCAGGAAAAAAGGCACTGGAAGTGCTACATATACCTTTGGGTCAACTATGCTCTCTATGAAGAGTTAGAGGCAAAGGTAAAGAATCGAGTGTGGAGTCAGCTGTTCAAGGTTTCCTGTACTCACAGCTCACCTGTTGTGGGTGGTAACTGATATTTACAATCCCTGAAACAAAAATAATTCTTTAAAAATTCTTACACATCTCTGTCAGCTATGTAGTTACATATTCTGTTGCAACATTTTAAACTCTATGCCTGTTGTGCGGACAGGAGAGGTGGTTTTTTTGTATGTTTTGTTTTTTAAACCTTGAGGCACAGCAAGATATCACTTGGAACTTGAAAGGGAACAACAAACCAGCCCTTAGTTTAATTATAAATACTTTCCAGGGTTTTCTTATAAATATGGATCATGGGTAGATTGTACATTTTTGCCTTTAGTAAAAACCAAGTGGCATTTTCAGAAATTGGTTCCTGTTAGCAGGAAAAGAATAACTTTCTTCTGTTGATCTAAGACTATAAAATATCTTTGTTTCTTTCTGCCATCAGGCAAAAAGCCTTTCTACAAAGAAGCACTCAGAGTTTGATTGTAGATGATTCTTAAACCAAAGTTTGATGGCCAAAGATAGTTTATGCTTTTGATCATAAATGGAATCAGGGTTTGAAATAATCAACTTGTGAAAACATATTCAGTGTTGGAGGTATACAATTTTACTGGTATTAGGTAAAATTAGTAACTGTTAAAATTAGTGTTAGCAACAGACTTCAATATTTTGTGAAAATTTGTTATCCTAATGCAGGATCCTGAGAGGACAAGACAGGCATACCAAGCCTCTTTGGAACTAATTCCTCACAAAAAGTTACGTTTGCTCTAAAGTATTCAGTTCCAAACAGGTCCAAATCCTCTTCTGTTACTTGTAAAATAATATTGATTGAATATTGCCCTGTGCTAGGCACCATGGCAAACATTAGTAAGAATGAGATAATGCTCCTTGCTTCTGAAAACAGTCTAGTTCAGAGGACAGCCTGCATTGAGTGACTAATGGATACTACAGATAGTAATGTAGAACTCAGAGTGAGTGGAAGGAAGAAGACATACATGCAGACAGCACACACACATGTGGGAGGCACATAAGCGGGTTTGTTGGTAACTGACTGAATGCACACATGCACGGATGAACACGTGCCCTTTCTGAAGATGGTTTAGATGTTCTCTCTGCAATATTTCCCAGCACGAGAAACCAAGTATGTTTCCTTCTGTAGAGATGTTGACTGAGTTACCCTGTAGAACAGAGATAGGATTTTCTGCACGCTTACAAGCACGCCCACAAAACAAAGCTTGTTCTAAGTAGAAACTACAGTGTCATGAAGTACAATAAAGTATGTAGGTCGTGGTATGTTTGTTTTTGACTTTTGTGAAATAAATATAATCATCTTTGCTTGTAAACAAGCATAATGCCTCCCTCCTAACTGTAAAGTTTCAGGAAAGTCTAATTGCCAGTGGCTTTTAATTTCAATTTACTATAATTCAATTTAATTTAAATGAGTGTCTTAAGCTAGATATTTTTGTGCTTTCGTTTTCTAGTTCACATTTGCCAAAATGTGGATATTATATGCATGATTTGAAATAAGACAGAAATTGATTCATTCACCTTTAGCTCCCTCCAATAAGTGAAAACATGTGGTATTTCTTTTTC
>NW_007730853.1:116368-117345 GCF_000696425.1 Galeopterus variegatus | reverse complement strand
AAAAAAAAATGAAATAAGACAGAAAAATTTATCATTTGCCAGAAAAGCTTTGATAAGTAAAAAAAGGATCAAGGTGCCTCATTAAGTTCTATGAGAAGGAAATTAAAATCTTAGTGCTTATAAGTTGTATAATTCTTAATAAAAAAGCAACAGAAATATGCCTTTATAGCCTGAGACATATTAGAAAACACAGCCTTTGAAAAAACACTGGATGATAATGCTCAAATTATTTTTATTACCTAGGGCAAATGAACATTCTATTTCAACACTGGAAACTTCTACAGCCATCAGTTAACAGATCTTTCCTCAAACTAGTATTAGTAGTCTAATCCTGTGCAAAACTTTTAGTGTATTAAATGCACCTTTCTCTTAGTGATTGTTCTAACATTTCTTAATAGTATCAAATGCTGTGTTTAAATGCAATTATCTTTCAGATAAGCTACTCTTGCCCTGGCTGTGGGCAACAAGGCAGGTTTCATTCTCTGATTGACTTTTTATTTATAGGAGGTTTTATACATCTGACATTCATAATCCCTAGGAGATCCTGAGAAACATTAAAATCGAAAATAGTTGCCCAAACAATTCTGGAACACTGCCTCTTGCTGAACAGGTACCAGTGGGCACAGGCCTTCTTGTCAGCTGAATGAATTAGAGAAGTTTTCTTTGGCCTTTTGTCAAGAACCAGTGTGAACAGTGTGATACCACAGAGGGAAAGAATGGCTTGCCATATTGACTCTAGAACGTTCTTCCTCGGCAGAGAACAGCCTCTACACAGATCGACGATAGCTGTATACAAGCTGAACCCACTAAGGTATCATCATGGTCTGGACGTTTTATTTTCCAGGGAACTTCAATAGGCAAATGTACAAATAACAAGTTATTTAAAGCTTACATAGAATTTGAGCTACAGCTTCCGAGTATTTGACAGATGCTGGAAACTTTATGAAAAGTTCCTGGAATTTAGACCTGAAAATTGT
>NW_007730853.1:108668-115938 GCF_000696425.1 Galeopterus variegatus | reverse complement strand
CAAATGTACAAATAACAAGTTATTTAAAGCTTACATAGAATTTGAGCTACAGCTTCCGAGTATTTGACAGATGCTGGAAACTTTATGAAAAGTTCCTGGAATTTAGACCTGAAAATTGTACCTCATAGATTAAATTTGCAGAGTTAGAGACAGTCCTTGACGATGTTGAGAGAGCCCAGGCAATGTACGAATTAGCCATCAGTCAGCCCCGCTTAGACACGCCAGAGGTGAGCAATCTCAAGTTGAATATAATTTTGTTTTAGACACATGTCTAGTATTGCTTCAGACAACCATCTAAATGTTTGTGTATTTCATTTTAAAGATGATCTAACAACTAGGGGATTGGGGGAGCAGCCCTCTAGTTAAATGTAAATACGAGGGCACAGTAGACATCCAGGATGAATTGGGCTATAATGGGGTTTGTTAATTGACTCTCTTCCTCCCTTTTTCAAACAGGGAAGGCTAAAGGGGATGGGCACGAGGCCAGGCAAGGAAACAGCCAGCAGGCATCCCCATGTGGAGAACAAGGGAGATGGAGGTGGGAACTGCCCATCCCCATATTCTTTTAGAACAGTTTTGCCTGGATTGAGCCAACAAAATAGGCACCCACATTGCCACTGTCCTGGAAGTCCTGGCCTGCCTTCAGTAGTTAAGGTTGAGCCACAAGGTGGCGCCAAACCACAGTTAGGACTTGACTTGAATCTCACAGGAGCCACGGAACTTATTAATCCTGCGCTAACATGGCCCTGCATCCTGGGCCCCACTGAGCACATGAGGGCAGAGCTTTATGTGTCACTGGTTCCATCAGTTGGCCTCAGCTTCTCGGCTCCAGATGCTGCTCAAAGGTGTTCAGGCCACAGCTTATTCCTCTCATGCCCTGCCAGTCTGCCCAAGCAGGTTGGCAGGTATTCAGTGGACGCTTGTTGAGTTGAACTCATACGGTAACAAGGAGTGTACAGTGGAGGTAAGAACGTACATACTCGTTCTCTGGGCCTGTTTTCTCCCAGAACTTTAACTGCAGGTGGCAGGATCATGAAAGAGTATCTGGGAGACTCTTGGCAAGTTTCTCAGCTCTTCTTGATAAGACAAACGTTTGAAAAACTCCAAAAGAGAATCCAAAACTCAATCCAAGGCCCTTTTCCCTAGAATTCTAGTCAAGTTTTGGCCAGCTTATAAACACCAATATCATTTATGTTATCCACATGCAGTCTGTTTAGCTGATCAGTGAAAGTCCTACATTCCCACGGGTGAATTGGAATGACAGTTAAGCTGTGCTTTGGATGGGGGCTTGTTGCTTTCTAAATGTCATGACTGACCTTTTGTTACCTTTCTTAGGTGCTTTGGAAATCATATTGATTTTGAAATTGAGCAGGAAGAAACAATACGAAATCTTTACTGACGATTGCTTCCATGGACACAACATGTCAAGGTATCCTGTGCTTTGTAGATGATCTTTGGTTTTTGCTTGAATCAGCTGTCCTAAAGAAAATACTGTTATTTCTCTGAAGTGTTTGTTTTTTTTAAAGTTACTTCATTAGTTCTAAAAAGAACCCGTGAGTCTCAGAGGACTTTGAAATGTTAAGTTTATACCACATCTGTGTTTATAATGCATGTGAATAACTTGGATTTCACAGGATTGAAAAAAAAAAAACTCTTTTCAGGATTTTAAGACTATGTCAGATACATAATTGGATGTAGAGAAACAGATTTCTTCAGTATTTATATTGAAGCATATATTCAATATGTTGTAATCTGTAGATAGTAGAGATGAACATTACTATTACTACATTATCGTCTTCTGGGTAACATGGATTTGGTTCCATATAATTTTTTTTTAAGGTATGGATGAGTTTTGCTCATTCTGAGTTGTCTTCAGGGAAAGAAGGAAGTTTGGCTAAATGCAGACAAATTTATGAAGAGGCTAACAACCATGCGAAACTGTGAAGAAAAGGGAAACTTATACTGCTGGAATCTTGGCGAAGCTTTGAAGATGAATTTGGGACAGTATCAGATAAGGAGAGAGTAGAAAAACTCATGCCAGAGAAAGTCAAGAAGAGAGGAAAGGTCCAGGCTGATGATGGAGTGAGAGCTTCGCCCTGGAGATGTTCCTGTCACATCAAATGAGTAGATGCACATGTCGCTTTGAAAGTTGTACTTTTAAATGGCATATGAACAACCTTAGAATGGGAGCAGACAGCCTGGAGTAGGAGACATTGCAGTCTGGCTATTGTGGAAACACAGGGCAGTGTATGGTCCAGCCAGGGGTAGAGAATGGGAGGGGGTTGGCAAAGGCTTCTTGGTGGTGATTCAGTTTAGGAACTGTGTGAAGTATTATATTTCTAGAGCATTAAGCAGGAAGTCAGTATAGAAGGAAATGAAGCTCAGGTTTCAGATAGGAGCCAGTCCAGAGAGGCTTTGTGGGCTATAGAAGGAGTTTGGTAGGAGTCAGTGGGGGCCTTTATGTGTAAGATGACATGACCAGATTGCTGGCATCTTATACAGGCAGACTGAAAGGTTTTAGATTGGAGGAAGAAGACCTGTCAGGAGGCTGTTTTTGTAAGCTAAGCAAGTGATGGTGGAAACTGGAATTAGAGTAGGGCCTGTTCGAACAATATTTGGGGAGTGAAATCAGTTTTCAGATGGAGGTAAGGATGTGAGGGCAGGGAGTCAGAATAATAATGCACAGGTGTGTGGCTTTTGCTACTGGCTAAATAATAATTAGAAATCTTTAAAAATTGTAAATCTTCAGCATAAGATATATATATATGAATAGAGGAGCTATGCTTAGATTTCTAGAATTTTTTTCCACCAGGTTTTCAGTTCTCAGTGAGCTGCAATTGTGGCAGCACCAGTCCAACAGTTCCTTATTCATTCCCAGTCTTTCAGGCTCAGCCCTTGATCATTCTGTAGTAGACTTTGATGTTGTTTTGTAAAATGTAGAGAAGTTGAATTTGAACTTCAGGTTTCCAAGTAAAAATTTCAGCCATGTTTGCATATCTTTCATTTCTGCAGTCCGATACAGGCTGGGAAGAATACTTTGATTACATCTTTCCAGATACTGCTGCCACCCAACCTAACCTCAGGCTCCTGGCCGTGGCCAAACTTTGGAGGAAACAGCAAGGAAAAGGAAGATGCTGAGCAAGATCCAGATAAGGACATCAATGATAGTGAATCCTGATGTTTTTTTATATTTATAAGTGACTTATTATTTTTATAAATTAATATTTTGGAACTCAACTCCTGGAAGTTTTTATATATTTCACCAGTAAAGAATTGATCAGAATCTTTGACAGCTACTTTGTGAATTACTTTTTAAATGCTCTTGGGTTAGGTAGGGGTGGGAGAATGTAAGTAAAGAAATTTTTTAACTGCTGGATTTCTTTATCTGAGTCCAAACTTTTCTAATGTTTGTCCACATCATGCATTAGGAAATGCAGTTAAGGTGATGCTTAGCATCGATTTCAGATGGACCTGAAGACTTTGAGTCTTTTGTTGTTGTTTTTAAAAAGAAGTTTTCAGGTTACATTTTGTAGTTACTTTTCGATGTAGTTTTCTCATGCTTATCTTCTTCATAAAGTATTTTTATGCATTCATCTGCAATCTGTAACTTTTTCATGTCTTCAAACTTGAGTTCAGTTCCCAGCTCTGCTACTTAGTGATTATATAACTTATTTTCAGTTTCCTCACTCGTAAAATGGGCTAATATTTTGACAGCTTGTTTCTTGTTTTTGACAATGCAAGAAAAAATATGCATGAGAAATATAAGCCAGGGTAAGGAAACAATCTCTCAGATCAGTTAATTCAGGCAAATATTTTTTGCTTGAGAATGTGAGCAACATATCAATAGGCCATCATTCTTATGCTACTTATTTTTTAGTTACGGTAGGTGTTTTTACACATACTTTAAACTTACCCTTGGTTTAGAGCTTAAGATTACATTAAGAAAACATTACTTGGAAAATACAGTGACTATATTTCTGAACAAGGTGTTTTTTACCAAGAACAATTTAATCTAATTTCCATTATTCACTCAGTAGCTCCCCAAACTGGTTGAGCTTTTTAATAGTTTATTTAAAGCTAAAGCCCTGTTTACATGTGTACTGTGAAAAATGGTGTCCCATGATCAGATAAGTTTGTGAAATCCTGGACTAAGGCTTAAAACCTATTATTCGAGCCTCTTTACAGTTAAGCTTCTTGGAGCCTTTGATATGCTATTACACAAGAGGTTTTCAAAAAGTTCATGGTAAGATTTCTGTTTTAATTGCTTTTCTGTGAACTTTTTGAAGTACCCTTGTACATTGTGAATCTCCAGTAGCAATGCTGATAGGTTCCCAAACTTAGTGCACAATGGAATTATTTCTACCTAGAGAACCACTAAACATCTCCCAGTGTGCTACAGTGTGTTACATGTCCACTCATGACACCTGACATGTTAAACTTACCCTTGGTTAGACAATGTGTAAAAACATCTAAGGAAACTGTATGCTAAATAATGAAACTTAAAGTAGCACAAGAATGATAACCTATTTGCTGATATGTTGCATATTTTTTTATTTTGTTCACTGCCCAAGGACTAGAACTGTATTTTTTTTTTTAATTTTATTTTGTCGACATGGCTGATATGTTGCATATTTTTTTATTTTGTTCACTGCCCAAGGACTAGAACTGTATTTTTTTAATTTTATTTTGTCGACATACATTGTGGTTGATTATTGTTGCCCCTTACGAAAACCACCCTCCCTCCTCCCTTTCCTCCCTCCCACCCAACAATGTCCTTTCTGTAGAACTGTATTTTTAAGATTGTTTTTCACCGATAATAACTATTAATAAGCAAATTTATCATTACATTTACAAATATATTCACCCATGGGATTAAAAGCTACTCAGTGATGTTACTAAATACTGTCTTGTAAATAAGATACAGTGTTTGAGGGCAAAAGCAAATAGGACTATTAGGATAAAAGGCAAATCTGTTTTCAGCCTTGCTGCTTTAGTCACTAGACTGGTGTCAGCTAGTGGGATGTCAGATCAGTTTTGACTATTGAGTACCAAGTTCTGTCTAGTCTGTGAAATGGAGAATTTGTGACTTCAATATCCTTTGGCTAAGTCTGCAGTTGTCAAGGGGTGAGATTGAAAGAAGTCAAACGCTAATATAAGCGACTAATCGATCTTCCTAGAATTATCTGTTCTGTTTAGGTTGCACGTAATAATAAAAAAAATTAGTGATCATTTTCTCAGTCAAGTTCTCAATGTAAACATGTAACAAGCATATGCCAGTGTGAAATGCTGGAAGGAAAAGTTATTCTCTCATAAAGGATTCATTCCTCTCCCACATTCAACCCCACCAAAATAAGTCCTTTCAGTCATTTCTTGTGGATT
The DNA here is from genome assembly GCF_000696425.1 of Galeopterus variegatus. Classification (NCBI taxonomy): domain Eukaryota; kingdom Metazoa; phylum Chordata; class Mammalia; order Dermoptera; family Cynocephalidae; genus Galeopterus; species Galeopterus variegatus. Next base: position 110,559 of record NW_007730853.1, on the reverse strand, counting down.
TTTCTTTAGGTAGTTCTTTACTCGCTGGATATTTTCAGATATTATAGGTAATGAAACCACAAATGAATATACATGGTTGGCCTATGATTTAGTTATATGGTCCTTGTTTAGGAATTAGGTTCTTTTTCCTCTTTAACAAAAACCTCAGCATCTTTTTATATTTGGAAATATTTTATAGTTTATAAATGACAAAAAAACTTTCAGAAAACGTTCATAGTCAACAATGTATTTTATTATACATCTTAGATTTATACATTTCATATATGCTTTTAAAGCTTCAATTAATAGTTCAATACACAATTAAAAAATATATATGCAGCAGTGGTTCTCAGGCACAGAATTTAGGAGGAGATTGGAACAAGTCTTTTCTCTAGCATACAGTGAACATTATGAACCATGAGAGTGAAATGTTTCCTTCTGACCTAGCTGCCTTTTTGATTAACTTTTATTATAGTGAACAGCTTTAATAGGCAGGATATTGCTAATTCGAAACAATGAAATTTAAAATAAGTTGATAACCTGTATTTTCTTGAAGTCTTTCAGACCTAGATGATTATTTTTCTCCTAACGGAACTCCAGGATAATCCAATGAAAATAACATTGTCCATAAAACATCTGGAGCATCTGCCTAAGAACACACTGCCCATGGTTATTCAATGTCTTCGGGCCTCACAGGATGAGGTAATGGTATGATGGATTTCTTCTCGGTGTCCCTGGAAAGTGCTTTCCTCATATCTGTTAGGAAGCAAAGTTTAAGGTAAACACCCAAATATCAAAATATTTTATATCAAATTTAAAGTGTATAGGTAAAGTTCCCATAAGGGGTTTTGTCCCCTACGCCCACTTCTACCAGATCCTAAGCAAAATGTATTTATAAATGAGACTCCCAATTGCACGTATACCCGATGCTAACCAAACCCTATCCAGGATTCAGCTCATCATATAAATAACATGCCAGTAACACAGTAAAATAATAACTTACAGAAATTAACCATTGGTTAGTTCACATAATTTAATTATGAATAGGTTTGCAAAAGCAGGTTAAAGGAGATTTAAATATTAAGGCTAAATAAGATTCTTTTAATTTTGTTAAGATAATTGATTATTTCAATCTGTAGAATGAATGCAACTGTTTTCTGCTTCCTCTTGAGGGTACTGACACAGAAAAGAGCTTACCATAAGCATCTTCATCAGGCTCCCCGTTGCTGGCTGAATAATACTCTATGACTGTCCTGTACACACTGTAGCCCAGCTGCTTGTACATGTTGACTGCAACTTGGTTAGATACTCTTACAAAGAGGTCAACAAAAAATCCACCTTTTCTTTAAAAAAATAAATAAATAAGTAAAATGTTAGAATGTGAGAGACCTAGAAAGTAATAGACACGTAATTTTTTTTTTTTTTTTTTTTTTTCTTTTTCGTGACCGGTAAGGAAATTGCAACCCTTGGCTTGGTGTCACCCGCACCGCGCTCAGCCAGTGAGCGCACCGGCCATTCCTATATAGGATCTGAACGACTGGTAAGGGGATCACAACCCTCGGTGTGGTGTCACCCGCACCGCGCTCAGCCAGTGAGCGCACCGGCCATTCCTATATAGGATCTGAACTCGCGGCAGGAGCGTCGCTGTGCTCCCAAGCGCCGCACTCTCCCGAGTGCGCCACGGGGCCGGCCCTAGACACGTAATTTTTAAAAACACTTGTTTTACTTTGCTTTGACTACTACTCATAGAATGGTAGTAATAGGACCATACAGTTGATTACATCATAGTAGCATTTTTATTACTTAGGATTTATAACAATTATTTTGCAGTATAAAAAGAAGACTTTGTGTGCCAGTATTTCAAAAGCTACAATACATGTTTTCTTAAAAGATAATCAAAGCATACAGTGTA
>NW_007730853.1:100341-107668 GCF_000696425.1 Galeopterus variegatus | reverse complement strand
AACCTCGGCGTTGCTCCCGCGCCTCGCTCAGCCAGTGAGCGGGAACCGGTCTGTATGTGGGATCCGAACCCTCAGGCGGGAGCGCCGCCGCACTTCCCAAGCGGCGCACTATCCAGTGCGCCACCGGGCCGGCCCTAGACACGTAATTTTTAAAAACACTTGTTTTACTTTGCTTTGACTACTACTCATAGAATGGTAGTAATAGGACCATACAGTTGATTACATCATAGTAGCATTTTTATTACTTAGGATTTATAACAATTATTTTGCAGTATAAAAAGAAGACTTTGTGTGCCAGTATTTCAAAAGCTACAATACATGTTTTCTTAAAAGATAATCAAAGCATACAGTGTAGTGTTTTCACCCCTATATATATAAGTGGAAGATTAGGAAGTACACGCCCCTGTGGCCATGGCCCAAGTGTAGCTACAGGACACTGGTCACCCTGAAGCCCTCAAGTCTCTCTGGTCAGTAATATTCCCTTGCTCACCCATATGTCTCCATTTCCTGACTCTTGTGACCAGACTCTTATCTCCTTGCTTTTTGCTGTAGATTTACTTAGTATAGTTTAGTTTCTCATACTGTGGAACTTTATATAAATGGAATCATATTTTATATAGTCTTCTGTGATTCGCTCCTCTCAGTGAGTACTGTGTGAGCCACCCTTCTGTGTAGCTGGAATTTGTTCATCTTCACTTTGGTTAGCATTCCACTGTATGAATATACCACACGTTGTCCGTGTCTATTGAGAAACAAACTGCTGCTTTGAAAACTTTTGTTGAGTGTCTCCTGGTACAGTCTCTAAGGTCTACAGCTAGGAGTGTCATTGTTGTGTCATAGGGGCCATGCACATCTTCAACTTTGTTAGTTAATGCCAACTGGTTTGTATCAACTTGCACTCCCACAGAGAAGGTAAGACCATTTCACAGTAGCAAGTCTTCGTGCATCAGACATTTTTATTTTTGCCAATCTCGTGGTGTAGTGGTATCTCAGTATGATTTTAATTTGCATTTCTGATTACTAACAAGGCTGAATATATTTTTGTTTCTTGGCTATTTAGATTTATCCCTCTATATAGTTCTTATTGACATAATCTTCCCTGCCAGCTGCAGTTCTCTGTGTACTCTGCATATTCAACACTGTGTAATGTTTTTGCAATTATATTTTTCTAATTTGTGGCTTGTCTTTTCATTATCCTCATGGTACTTTTTGATGAAGTTACTTAACTTCAGTGAAGTTGAATATATATATGAATGTTTCCTCTATAGTTAGCACTTCTTATGACCTATTTCAGTTCTTTTCTACCCTGAGGTTATGGAGACACTCTATTATATTCAAAGGACTTTTCAGTTTTGCTTTTCACATCTAGGTTTTTAATACATCTGGAACTGATTTGTGTATTTGGTAAGGTAATAGTTTGGGAAAATTTTATTCCCATGTGGACATCCAGTTGACCCACCATCTTTACTGAAAAGTTTACACTACTGATCTGCATTGCCTGTCTGAGGTATGTCAAAATTCATGTATTCTTATATCTGTTTCTCAAATTTTGTTCCACTGATCTAGACAACTACTCCAGCACCAATACACAGTCTTACTCATTACTGTTTGGTATGTGGAGGGGCAGATCCACCATTTTGTTGTTGCTGTTCAAGAACATCTCTCTTTTTAGTCTTTCCATTCTCCTGTATGTTTCAGAATCAACAAGTCCAACAAATAATACTTGGGACTGCAATTACATTGGATCTGTGGTCAATTACGAGTTTTACAATATCCTCCAATCCACAGATGTACTTTATCTCACCACTTAGCTGGGCTACTTTATAACAAACATCTGAGAGGTCTTGCACAGCTTCTGTTAGATTTCTTAAGCACTTTGTTTTTTCATGCCAGTGCAAATGTCATTTTACTGTTGGTATACAGAAATACAATTGGTTTTTATACTGACTTTAAATTCAATAACTTTGTCTAACTTTCATTAACTCTAAACATGTATTTATAGATTCTGGTGGATTTTCTCTTTGTACAATCATATCTGCAAAATAAGTTTTGTTTCCTTTCAATCTTCATATCTTTATTTATCTTAGACATCCTTGTCCCTGATTTCAAAGGTAAAGCATTCAATGCATCACAACTAAACATATTTACTACAGATTTTGTGTAGGTATTTTTTCAGGTTAAGGAAGTTCTCCCCTTCTATTTCCTAGTTTACTAAGTTTTTATCATGAATGAATACTGGAATTTATCAAATTCCATGCATTTAGTGAAGTAACAATTGTCCTCCTTTATTCTAAAGTTAAAACAGCCTTGCTCCTGATATATCATCCTTTTTATGTATTGCTGAATCCACTTTACTAATGATTTTTCTGTGATTTTTTTCATCTATTAAGTGAAGTTTTCCTACAATTTTCCTTTCTCATATTTTTGGTCAGGTTTTGTTATAAAGGTTATCCTAGCCTTAAAAAAAATGAGTTGAGAAATATTCCCTCTTTTTGTTTGTGTAAAAGTGCCCTTACAATCATTATTTCTTAAACAATTGGTAAAATTTGCTAGAGAAGCCATAGCTTTCTTTGTGGAAAGATTTTTGGCTACTGACTGAAATTCTTTAAGGCAGGAGTTGGCTTGCAACTATTTTTGTATTACTCTCAAGCTAAAAATGGTTTTTACAATTTCTAAGGGTTAAAAAAAAAATGCAACAGAGACCTTAGGTGGTCTGCAAAACCTAAATAGCCACTATCTGGCCCAGAAAAAATTTGCTGACCCTTGTTCTATACCCTTAACCAATTTCTGTCTGGTTGTTCTATCAGAGAGAAACATGTATATACCTCCCATTATGATAAAGAACTATTTCTCCTTGTAGTTTTGTGAATTTTGGCATTTTTACTTTGGATCTTTGTCATTGGGTACATCAAATTTTTAATTGTTATATCTTCTTGATAGATTAAGTAATTTATCAATATGCAGTGACATTTGGTAATAATAATTGTTCAACTGTAATCTAACTATTATTAATATAAATATACCACGTTTGTTTTGGTTAGTATTTGCATAGTAATTTTAAAAGTATCTTTACTTTCAATCTTTCTGTATCTTTAATCTTTACACATAATTCCTGTAAGCAGAATATGGTTCTGACAGTCTTTGTCTTTTAACTGGAGTCATCAGTCCATTAACATTTTCTGTTATAATTACTGATAATATTTGGAATTTATAGATAACATGTTATTTCATGCTTTGTGTTTTGCCAGTTCAATTTCCTTTCTCTCTTCTTTTGGATAGATTTTTATCATTCAACTTTTTTCTCCTCTGCTTGTTTGAAAATTATATTTCTATTTTTAATGTATACATTTAAAAATACATGTATATAAGTATGTGTATATGTATGTATGTATGTATACATGCATAAAAACAAATATTACTTAAATCTTAGCAATTATTCTACAATAATAAAGGTTCAGAAACTGGAAGGGAAGGCAGCCTAGTGATTTTCTACTCAGAGACAGAGAATCTATCCTATAAATACATTAAATTATATATGCAAGGTCATAGCTAGTTAGCTACCCTTTCCTACCTCCCTGTCCATTATGCAATAATGCCAAATGCCTTTTTCAACCAGGTATGTCATTATGAAGTGTGTAAACTAATCTTTCTAAAAATTTTCTCCCCTTCTTTTGTTCAGTCTAGGGAGAACTTTTAAAAATCTTAAAGACTAGAGTTGACTTTTTTTTCAGCTAACACTATTTCCTCTCTTCTCTGAAAGAATTCAAGTTTCTCTTGCCTCTAACTTGGCACAGAGTGTTTGTCAGGGCACAATTACCTCTTTAAAACTTGCCTTTATTATATACAGTAATTAAGTGGAAATTAAGTCTTAAAGAGCCCTTCTCAGCAACTATTTTCTTTCCTACTACGCTTTTAGGCACTAAAAGAAATGGGAGCTTGACAACTGGTCACACTTATACACAAATTTCTTATCTCTTCTAGAATGGGAGATGGGAGGAGGAAACCTCACTTTTAATTACTGTATTAGTTTTATCATATAATGAGGGTGCTTGATATATACAATGGGTCTCTTTTAAAAATGCCATAATATTGGCAGTTCGCAAACCACGCACTGTTGTACCATAGAATATTTCAGATGTTCTAGGAAAACACAGCAAAATCTTACATGTCACATATAGGAAAACTACTAGACTGTGAAGTAGTTTACAAATTCAACATTAGATTGTGCTACATTCTCTTTAATGGCATATTTTTATGAAGTTGGGTTTCTGGCAGTTGCTGTGATTAAAAAAACAGTACCACATGAAAATCAATTTGAAACAGGAATGCAGGTGACTGTGTTGAATCTGTTTCCAAGATCTGAGAAGTCATTCAACGCCCAACAGGTGCACACATCTCACTAGTAGATAACCATAGTTATTTAAGAATGAAATAATAAATTTTCTTTCAATTTATTTTTTCTAAGTGGCTACTACAGGTTAAGATCCCTAATCCAGAAATCCAAAATACTCCAAAATCCAAAACTTTCTGAGCACCAACATGATGCCACAAGTGGAAAATTCCAAACCTAACCTTATGTGACCCAAAACACAGGGGCATAACACAAGTTTATTCAGCACCCCCAAAGGAGAGAATACCCTCCCAGCTCCCTTCAGTTGCAGTATCTTTTCTTTGCACGTCCAGATTCTCCCATGCAATCATGCCCACACACTACCCTGAATATATTATATTTTCACTGTATTAATGGTATGTCATATCTTTTACTGTTAAATACTTATGTGAAAGTGTAAGAAAATGATTGCTTATCACTAGCATACAAATTCAGAGTCAGGAATGATGGTGATGACAACCAGTGTCCACATCAGTGGCTGAGATAGTGGCATCTTTACTTTCTGATGGTTCAGCATACGCAAACTGTTTCATATATAAAGTTATTAAAAAATACTATATAAAATTGCCTTCAGATTATGTGTATAGGTATATATGAAACATAAATGAATTTCATGTTTAGCCTTTCGTTCCTCCCCTCCCCCAGTATCTCATGTATATGCAAATATCCTCAAATCTGAAGAAATCCGAAGCCCAAACACTTCGGTCTCAAGCATTTAGGATAAAGGATACTCAACCTGTAGCTGATAGGCTGTAAATACTTATTAAGCAGTTAGAATAAAACTGGTTAAGACTGCTTTCGATCTAGGAGCACTGTGAGAAATTTACATTGCTAAGGGCGGTGTTAGCAGAGAATTTGGGAATGTCTGCCATAGTAGCAACAACACTAAATGAAACCTTGAGAGATAGTCTTTGATTCCACCAACTTTAGGCCTATAGCAGGTCACTCAAAACACTTTGCCTTAATTTTACTCAGTGGTGAAAAGGGAACAATAATACCACTCTGAATATGTGACAGAATTGTAAGGACTACTGGAGGCTGGAAATGAAATTCCTGTAAACTGTAAAACATAATTGTTATTCAGCCTAAAGGGAAATAATCTTATAAATGTTCACCAGAGAAAAATGAAATGGGTAGGGTTCATAAATCACTAAGTGTAGTTGAAAAATAAGATCTCACCTCTCTGAAATCTCCTCTAGTAACTCCATAAGTTTAGCAGCCAAACCAAGGCGTCGAAATTCTGGGGCAACAGATAGAGCTGTGACATGCCCATGCCATTCTTCCCTAGCTACTGAGCCTTCTGCTTTACCCATAACTGCCAACAAAAAATTGCATTCAGTAATTAGACACATTGATGTACATATTAAATATAAAATTACTGTTTGGTACATTTTTATTATAAAGGAAACTAATGACAAGGTTTTAATTTTTAAGTACTACTTGAAGTCATCTGGCTAATGGTTAGTGATTTCATTTAAAACTTACTTGCAAATGTAATGCTATATCTAGTTCTAGAATCAGAAAAAGTTTTTTAAAAAGAGTATGTACTTTTCAAATATCTGCATTTCATGTGGTTATTTATATATGTACATATAACTGAGACAATTCCCAGCCCAAGTTTTTGTTATTAGCTGTGCTAATTCAATGAAGATGCTACAATCTGGGCATTATGTACCAAATTGGAAGGTACTTCAAAAAGTTCATGGAAAGATTTGTATTACCTTTTAATTCTATTTTTCCACGAACTTTCTGAAGTACCCTCATAATCCATGTAAAAATTTAACATAAATATAGAATGAAAAATCCAAGAAGACTGAGATCATGTCTGTCTGGTTGGTTCACTGCTGTATCCGCTAGGCCTAGCACAGCACTTAACACACAGAAGAGATCAGTAAGTTGCTGAAAGATTGAAAAGGAAATAAAATTACAGGTATGATTATACTTCTAATTCTGCAGTCTAAAACAATCAGGTTGAAACTTATATTAAAATCTTAACTACCTACACAAAAAAGTACTAGTGGTATTATACTTACTGTAACCCATTAATTCTCCACCAGGTGCCTCTGCAACGATGAAATACTCTGGCCAGTGGGCGAGGTACTGTAAGTAAAAAGGAATCCCATACTAGAGTCCTGTTAAGGAGTGTAAAAAGTAATGAACAGTAAAAAGTTCTTCATTAAAGGGATATTTTGCAAAAAGTTTCCTTTAAAAAGTATAGTGTTAACTTTATCCCCAGCTCTATTTGATTTCTATATTCGTACCATTACATGAAATATTTAGGTTAGCACTGATTTTTAACAAAATTGCCTGGAAATATAACCTTAAATGTGAAATGGAAACAGCATTATCTGATAGAAAGCAGAGAATCAGGACTCTGAAGCTCTTCTACAATCTGTTTCTCTGCTGATCATACTGTATCTAAATCTCTACACAGCATTTACCGTCAACTGATATTCTTACCCGATCACTGTCTGCCTCCCATTAGACTATGAATGTCATTTTGCTCCATCCCTGGTGCTTGGCATACAGTAGATGTTCAATACATTTATGCTTCCATAATTGCTTTGGAAAATTAATGGCTAGTTCCTACTCTGGCTTCATCTTTGAGACTGTGAAAATTTACAATTAAAATGTACTACTTACATCAGTCCTTCCAGAGGCAACTTAACAATTATCCAGCTTTTCTTCTCCACTGATTCACATTTTCCATTTCTAGTAATGCCAACAAAAGCTGACCTAAGTAATCAAGTATGTTAAGAGTAAATGCCTGAATAATTTGCTCATACCTTAACTCTTCAATGCTGGGATATCCTTACTGACATGTACTCATTCCTATGTTTCTTAATGTAAACTTTCTGAGAGGACACCATAATTTAAAAAAAAAAAAAGTTCCTGGAAAACCTGTTCAGTGTTAGGTTCTTCAAAATCTCCTCTGAA
>NW_007730853.1:99113-99743 GCF_000696425.1 Galeopterus variegatus | reverse complement strand
AAAAAAAAAAAAGTTCCTGGAAAACCTGTTCAGTGTTAGGTTCTTCAAAATCTCCTCTGAAGGACAGTCATTATTTTGAGGACTCCTCCAACATAACCCCTAACATGGGAGGCAAGCAGGTCTTCCTGCCATCCAGCCACTGACACCACAACCGCATCCCCTCAGGCTAATGGAGGAACCCCCAATAACCCTCCTCCCTCAACCACTAGGACCTAACAAGTTACTTTCAAATTATGGGCTCCACTGGATTACGGAACTTTTATTGGAAACTTCAAATGTCACTGGAAGCACATCATATAAGTTCATTTACATTCTAATATTTTCCCTTACTATACAGAGAGAATTTTTGTGTCATTCAAAATTCTTCAAAAACCTTTTGCTTTTTTTTTTTTTTTTCCCCCCCTTAAAAAGGAGGTATCTTTAATTAGTCATAATGTTTAAAATAGAAATGCAAGCTTTGGGGATTTTTTGCTTTTTCCACTCATCTTTGTTTCTTATAGGTAGTCCTGTTGTTGTCTGTAGTTAATTTTTATTGTGTAGTATTCCCTTGTGTGAAGAGACAATTTAAACATCCAGCCTCCTGATAATGAATATCTGGGTTATTTCCAGTGTCTCAAAAAACTTTTAAAT
>NW_007730853.1:96417-98528 GCF_000696425.1 Galeopterus variegatus | reverse complement strand
CATCCAGCCTCCTGATAATGAATATCTGGGTTATTTCCAGTGTCTCAAAAAACTTTTAAATCTTTCATGAAATATAGCTTAATTTATTTAACCATTTCCTTATTTCTGTGTGTGAATGTTACTCCAAATTTTAAATTAAATTCTTAATTTTTAAGAATATTTTATAATTCTCCTGCAATAAATAATTTTTGTAATCATGTAACTCAGGGGTTAGCAGACTTTTTTGTATATAATTCCAGATAGCAAATATCCTAGGCTTTGTGAACCATTATTTTCAGCTTTCAGAAAATGGAATTACTAAGTATTCCATTTCACGGTGACTTCCAGAAAGATTGTTAGCAGTTTATACTGTCACTAGCAACTTATGAGACGCTCCTCTCACCTCGCCATCCTCAGGATTGAGTTTTATCATTGTTTTAAATCCTGCATGATTTAATAGGTAAAATACAGCATTTCATTTTGGTTTTAATTTGCATGTCTTTTGACTGGTGAGACTGAACTTCGTATGAACTCTTAATATGTTCATTTGCCTCCTATATGTACTCTTTTGGTAAATTATCAACAGTTAATAGAACCCTCCTACCCACCTTCAATGGATGTGGAGCCTAATACAGAAATACAACTTTGTATTTTAGGCCACTTAGGAAGTGGGGGTTAACCCAGAGTACCCTAACTTTACATACCTTTGCCCATGTCTTCTATTGAGAGTATGATAGAGACTGCTAATTAATTATTACCCAAAATCCTTTACTCACTGTACTAGCAAGTCCCAATTTAAAGCTGGGCACATTTCCAGGTTTGAGACAGGACTAGACAGGTGGGGCATGAGACGTGCTGGGTTGTGTGGTACTTCCCAAGGATACCCTTAAAAGGGAAGGACACTCTCACCTTCCCCTCTGTTGACTCTGCTGCCAGGAACATGGATGTGATGCTGTTTGCTCTGGCAGGAACAGGAGGACCAAGGCCACCCTGGGAATGGTAGAATGGTTAAACTGCAAAGAGCCTGATTGCTGGTGACTTCACAACCTGTCTTGCACTGCTAATCATCTCCAGACTTTGCTCACATCAGCCACCTTGCTGAAGTCACTGTGCATTCTGTTGTATACGTCATGCTTACTACTGTGGGGCAAGGTGGGCAGGGGAAGAAATCCGTAATGTTAAAATTTTATACAAGACCATTACATTAACAGTTTGTCAGGCAGATTTAAGGCAACTCTTGTTCTCATTTTTAAAAAATTGTTTTCAACGTTGCTTTCAATGTTGTTCCATGACCTACAAGTTTTTTAATTTTTTAGTACTCAAGTCTGTTTTTCCTTTTATTTCCCCATTTTCTTTACTCTTAGTCTTCATTTAACTTTTTTTTTAAAAAAAGGATACAGTTTCTGTAAGTGGATCCAAGTTACTGAAACAAGAGAAATGTCAATAGTAAGCAGTGTTTACAAAATCAGTTCAAATAAGCATCCTAAAACTAAAACTAATATGCTCAAGGAAAACAAAATGTGCTTAATTCACAACTTTAAAACCAACTTTAGGGCTAAGGAAGATGGTTTTAACTACCTAATGGCTATGAGTTGTTACAGTGACTATACAGGTATTTGTACATTTTCATTTAACTGCTTCTTTACAAATTAAAAGTTAATAACTCTACATCAGAATCTTCCATTTTGTAAATGGCAACAAAAGCTGTCAATGGAACTGGAGACCAACTAGGCAAGTATCTTACACAGATAGAAGATCAAACTCTCCCACTGCACCATCTCTGGGCCTTCCCTATTTCTCCTTTCTCCTTTATTCCACCCTTTAAATATGAGCACTCCCACCACTCGGTTTATGCTCCTCCTCCTCTTCTGCATTCCCACTGCCCCTTCTTCACCACCCCCACTCTTATGCTTTCAATTATGTATTCTCGGAGGAAGCCTCCCCAACCTCACTCTGGTGCTATGGGCACCTCACCAGCACGTCCCATCACACCACCCCATTCTTTGTGTGTGTGTGTGTGTGTGTGTGTGTGTGTGTGTGTTTACACCAAAATACACATTCGTTTTATTAGTTTTTTTTTTTCATTAAATTTTCATTTTGTCAATATACAATGTATATGATTATTATGGCCC
>NW_007730853.1:87504-95094 GCF_000696425.1 Galeopterus variegatus | reverse complement strand
TCACTATTGGTGAATAGAAATGCTACCGATTTTTGTGTGTTGATTTTGTATCCTGCTACTACACCACCCCATTCTTAAAACCCATCTCCTCCATCCCCACACGGCTCTGTTTCTTCACTTTCCTATTCAATTGATGGAACCAGGCTCAAAATCCTCTACTTTCAATTCTTCTTCTTCCCATTTCTACTCAGATTCTTCTCTGAGACACTTAATAATGCCAATCAGTAATACTATGTCTCTAGTCCCGCAACTCTCAAACTTTTTGGTTTCAGAACCTCTTTACACTAAAAAATTATTTCCAGGGAACTTTTGTTTATGTGGGTTATATCTATTGATATTTAGAGTGTTAAACTGTTATTCATTTAAAAAATAAATCAATTATATGTTAATATGAATTAACTTTACCAAAAAATCACATTTACAAAAAAAAAAAAAATTATTGACAACAATGGCACTGTTTTAACAATTTTGCAATGTCTGGCTTAAAAGACAGCTGGATTCTCAAGAATTTGTTATGCTTGCTGTTGAAAGATCACATATCTGGAAAACTCTACTGTACACTTGTAAGAGAATGAGAGTAAAAATGGCAAAAAACCTTCCTAGTGTTATTATGAAAATAGCTCAACTTTGCAGAACTCCCAAAACAATCTTGGGGACCCTTTCCCCCCATAGCCCCAGCTCACACCTGGAGAATCAGTGCTGTAACACAGTGTGGGGATTTGCTTTCCCACACTTCTAAACGACTACTTCATACTCTCTCGTCTCACCTCCACTCTCCAACAGATCACCCACCACCCTCCTTCTCTATCTCAGCTGCTACTTACTTCATCACAAAGAAAATATAACAGGAAGAAGAAAGCTTTACCAAAGCACCACTGGACCCACCCATCTACAAGCATCTGTACCCATATGCTACCTGCTCTCCTGTCACTATGCATGGGGTGCCAGTGAGTAGATCCCACCCCTCTCAGTACTCAGGATCTGCTCCTGCAAATCTGTTTCTCTCCCGCATCTACATTTTCAATTTCTGTCTCCTTCCTGGAAGAAATGTACGAATATGATGTATACTTAGCCATCAGCAGCTCTCGACACAGTTCCCCACTCCCTCTGCCTGAAATGCTCTCTTCGCTTGGCTTCTGAGACCCCACCACCAGGTTTTCCTTCCACCTCACCAGGCCACTTGGTCTCCATCGCTCTAACACTTGATGCCACACTGTGCCATCCTACAGCCTCTTTTCTCTATGTACACTCCATCACTGCTGTCACCTAGCCTCCTGGTCACCTATCACTACATAGTGTTGGCCCCCAAATTTCTATCTTTAGCTCAAACTTAAACTTGAGCACCCCATGCCCAGTGCACTTGGTTGGAAGCCCAAGTCCTATGATGGCCTCTCCAGCACCTAGCCCTTGTAACTCTGACATGTCCCCTTACACTCCCACACTCACTCTCCTCCAGCCACGCTGGCCGCTGCCTCCTATTTGAAACAGGTATCTTTGCACTTACTGTTCCCGCTGCCTGGAAAGCTCCCCTGCCCACAAAATCCACATAACACACTCCCTCACTTCCCCTGGGTCTTTCTTCAATATCTTCCCTAAACACCCTATCTAAAGCTAAATCCCCACTCACTGCTAACTTCCCTGCTTCTGTTTTCCCTTTGTACAAAAGACTAAGTTCTACATGTTATATTCACTTCTTTCTTCTCTAAAATAAATTGTAATGCTCTACATCTATTGCTTCTTTCAATTCCTACTGCAACACCTAATCTGATTCTCACAGTTTTCTACCAAAATTCCCTAATTAAAGAAGCAAGAGAATAGGAGAAAATGGGGTAGGGTAGGGTTCCCCTATTGGCATATTCCAAAAAGGACTTTACAAGCCAGGTGGTTCTCTGTTTTATTATAATAAAATGTATAATAATGTTTTATCATAAGCATTTATTTTCACATAAAACAGTGTTGTCCCTTCCTAGATACTAAGTTAAAACTGATTCTTCAAGAGGCTCTGCCTTATCTATTGAAACTTCAAGGTGCCCTGTCACTTCCTATGAAACTGATTCTTCAAGAGGCTCTGCCTTATCTATTGAAACTTCAAGGTGCCCTGTCACTTCCCTGTCACTACGAAACCGAAGCCTTTGTCAAGTCATCATCTCTGGGCCATTGCCAAGGCCTCCTTAAAGGATTACCTGCCCAGTTTACCTCCTCTAATAACGTCACACACCACAGAGTTTCGTGGTTTAGAGTTTAGCCTCCAGAGCTGTGGTTCTCAAACAGCAGAGGATTTGCATTTCCAAAATGTTTCCTGTGGTCTGGAACCAACTCTTTAAGAACCACTGCTCCAGAGCCAATCTCCCTGGACTACAGTCCTTGCTCCATCCACTCTCACCTCAAGGCTCCATCATGTGGGGCAATTCACTTGAGCTTGCAATACTTTCTTTTACTCATACATAACATAAGGATGATAGAACTGTGAGGATTAAATAGATTATTACGTGAGCGCTCGATACAAGGCACTTCAGCTATGCCCTTCGACCCACACAGGCCAAATAGAAAATTCTCCCCACAGGATCAAGTGTAAGCCCCTCAATAATGGAGCCAAAATCCAGTTTCACCTGCTTCTCCCTGACTGCCAGTTACAGAAACCAACCACTGTATTCACAGTGATCCCGGCTGTCTGACCACACGTCTTATTTTCTCACCTTCGCACCCACCCCCTTCTCCAGAACTTCCTTCCTCGCTTACCAATATTTTATCCATCTTTTTTATGTTCCTAGCCGTCTCAACCCAAAGCTCTTTCCAGCTTCCTGACACTTGATTCTGAACCACTTGGTCCTTAGTTTTCACATACTGCCCTGTTGTTTTTCAGAGTGATCACAGATGGGTAGGTGAGGAAACCCATGGAGCAAAATGCTAACTGCAGAATTTCACGGTAAAATCCCTTAATCTTCTAAATGTTCAGAAATGTCCACAATGAAATATTTCCTTTAAAAAATAATAGAAGAGGAAGATGGTACCTGCAGGTCACAGGTCCTGCCTTAACTCGGATTCAGAGACACTGTCCCCAGGGCTCTGCGCACAGTGGGCCTGCACAAGCACCTGCCCACTGCCCTGACTCCTCACAGCAGAAACAGTTTACGCTGAGTGCGCAGCTACAGTAACTCAACTTACAAACGTAAACCACGGCCGAGAGGGCCCCGCTGCGGTGGGGCACAATGGTCACAATGTTACTTCATTCAGATACAATTCAGATAGAACTCGCATACAACTGATCAGTGCCACCGGGTGCCGTCACAACGCACACATTCCCCACGCAGTCTGCTGGCCTCGCCCCGACGCTCGCAGCTACCCTGCAGCTGGCACTTCACTGGTGTCCGCCGCACACGAGTCCCTGCCCGGTCGCTAGCCGGTGAGCAGCAGGGCCGGCGTCGAGCCCGCGCTCGGGGCCGCTTCCCCACCTCGCCCCATCACCCCTCGCATCCTGACAGCGACCCCAGGAGGCTGCCGAGGCGCTGCGCCCGTCCCCTCGAGAGAGCAGGATCGACGGATGAAGTTCACGCGCTTTGGCCGAGGGCACCGGGGAAGGCGCCTGTGTCCGCCAGCGGAGGTGGCCCCGCAGGCCCCGGCCCGGCCGAGAGGGCGCTGCCGGGCACGGGGCCCGGCCAGGAGCCGCTGGCCCAGGGCGCGCCTCACTCACATGTTGTTGAAGCGGAACAGATCGTCGCAGGTGAAAGCCCGGAGCGTGGTCATAGCGCCTCCGCCGTCGCCCCTGAAGCCGGTCCCTGCGACCCGCGCCCACCTCACCGGACGGAAGTCGCCCCGCCCGGCCGAGCGGAGTGGGTTGAGGAACTACTTCCGGGTCCGAGTTTCTCAGCAACTACGGTCGCGATGGGCTCCATCTGGCGGCCGGAGCCGGAGTTGCCAGGCCTCTCGCGTGAGGTCAGGGATGGGCTCTGGGTGCTCAAAACCTCAGAACCCTTCTGGGGAAGGGACTGGAGAAAGTAGGCAGTGTGGTCACCTAGGAAGGAGGAAAAGGGTGCCAGGGATGAGGGAACCAAGGCAGAAAGCAGCGTTCAGAACCACCTGGGTGCTGCCTCCTAAGTGAGGAAGGAGCAGTTCGAGAGGAATGGGAGGATTCGTGGTGTGAGCCGCCAGTGCGATCTTAAATTGTCAAAACCACGCTTAACAACGTAGAAAGAAAGGTGAAATTAACTCTAATAATGTATTTTATTTTACCCAGGAGACCCGAAAGGGTATCATTTCAACGTGTAATCAATGCAGAAAAATACTAATAGAATATTTTACCTTCTTTTTTGTACTAAGATTTTGAAATCTGATATGTATTCTACATGTGCAGCATATTTCAATCTGAGAGAGAAATTGTCATCGGAAATACCTGTTCTGTATTTAGATCTCATAAAATGTGTTGTTACAAAGCAGATACACATACCCAAGTGGCTCCAAAGATACTATGTTTCCAAATAACTGAATCAAGCATCAGTTTTTAAGTTTAAATTTAAATTAGTTAAGATTAAAAGTTAAAAACTCCATTCTTCAGTTGCACCAGCTACATTTCAAGTGCTCCTTAGCCCCATGGGTAGTGGCTACCATTAGACAACACAGGTCCAGAGGCTCAGAAATAGGATGTCCTGTCCGATTTGGGAGGCTCTTTCCCCTCACCCCCTTACTGAGCAACTACCGAGGTGGTCTTAGGGGACAGGTTGCAGAGATCAAACTGAACCAACCCCAATAACTCATCAAGAAGTCTAAACTCCCCTAACTCCCCTGAGACCCAAGTTGCTCCACGGGCCTTCGGGCCTTTGTAGGAAACTCCTACCCAGACCTGTGGCCCAGGCATAGCAGGAGAAGGAGAGAAAGCAGATGGTTGATAAAGCAGGGAGGCCCAGTAACAAGGGTTTTCCAAGCCCCAAGCTCAGCTCCAGTCATTGTTTCCAAAGCCTCAACAATATGTGAATGTAAAAGCACGTATGATAGCCCTGGGAGTCACAAACTCACAGCACTACAGGTGCTGCAGGAGGGCAGGATGCGAAACCATGAGCTCAGCTACTGCCTACCATGGGGAAAATTTCAGGCAATTTCCTATCAGCAAAACCTAATGTGCCACTTTAAATGAATGTTAAAGGATAATTTTTAGAAAAGGTACGATTATTGTTCTCATACAAATATAAAATGAACATATGTTGTTGTGAGGCACCCTCCCGCAAGAATGCACTTACATGCCACTCATGCAGAAAAGGGCAGTTTATTCACTCCAGCTGGCCAGTGACCATCTCCCAAGGAGCAACCAAGGGAGAACAGCGTTGGGCCTTGGTCTTGTGGGGTTTTTAAAGGCAACAACTACATCCCGTTGGCACAGGGGTTTGTCCAGGTGCACAAAGCAAGCTAGGGAGCTAGGTCACAGAGGCCAAGAATGAGCTGTTCGAGCAATCAAGCAGACAAGTTTTCATTGTGCATGTTTCTTTTCTCATGTAATAGTTCACTGTGCATGGCTACTGTTCCCGTGTAATAGTTCACTGTGTATGGCTCCTGTTTCTATGTAACAGCTTTTGTTTCTATGAGAAGGTCAACGGTTTCTCTTGCAGAAGGGGAGGGTAATCTGCAGGTCAGACGGGGGTAAAATGGAGTTACTTAGGTTAAGCAAGCAATTCTTACAGAGGCAGATAGCACACGTTATGAGGGTATAGGGAGCTCTATTTCATTCCCAACTCCTCTTTAGGAAGGAATCAAACCATTGATTTTCGGTACTTAATTTGTTGTACTTAGTATGTAAAACAAGTTTAACTGATTGTATTTGTTTTTGAATGTAGCTAGTGAGGCAGGAAATTAGGCAGGGTCCGATAGTAACTAGGAGGAAAAGGAGGACTAGAGGACCAGAAATTGCTGTTATTAAGGTCACTAGCCAAGGTGACTAGGAAAAAAGATTTTCAAACCAATTTTTATTATTACTATATGACTCTTTTTTTAAATGTGTTTTTTTGACTAAGGCAAGGCTGTCTCTTATTACTCATGAGTGATTAGTATAAAAACAGCAGGTTTTTCCTAGAGCCATATATAATCCACCTTGTTAGCCTGATTGTATGGATATATGGGTGCAGCTGCTGCTGTGCATTCAGATAGGTTCAGCCTCGTGTAGGACACAATGACCACAGCAAAGAGGGAAAAATTTTTACAGCATTGTCAGATTGACCACTTGGTGTAAATCTTTTTATCAAAGCACTTTACATTTTTAAATTGTTATTTAATTGGAAAAACTTTCAATAAACTAGGAATAGAAAGCACCTTTCTTAATCTAATAAAGTGCATCTACAAAAAGCCCACAGCTAACATTATACTCAATGGTGAAAAACTGGGTGCTTTTCCCATAAACTGAGGACTAAGGCAAGCATGCCCATTCTTGCCATTTTTATGCAGCATTGTATGGGGCCACATTGTATGCTAGCCAGTCTGCTCATGACAGAGGAGGAGGTCCAGATTGGAAAGGAACAAGTAAAAGTGTCTTTATCCATAGATGGTATGGTCCTGTGTGTAGAAAATACTGAGGAATCCATACAAAAAGCTACTAGAACTAAACATGTTTGGCAAGTCTGAGGACCTGAGATTAAAACGAAAAAGCAATTGTACTTCTATATACTAGTAATGAACAGTCTGAAAATGAACTTAACAATTTCATTTACAATAGCATTGGAGAGAATAAAATGTTTAGGAACAAATTTAACAAGAGCATGCAAGACTTGTCTGTTGAAAACTACAAAATACTGCTAATGGAAATTAAAGGCAATTTAAATAAATACAGAGACATTTTATGTTCGTGGACTGGAAGACAATATTGTTAAGATGTCAATTCTTCCCAAATTGATTGATAGATTTAATGTAACCCCTCTCAAATTCCAGGAGGCCTTTTTGCAGAATTGACCAATTGCTTTTGGTGGTGGCTAGGCTTCTCTGACCAAGGCGTGAATCTGGTGTAGTACCTTTTGGAGGGCCTGAAGAGACTGAAGAAGGTTATGGTTAGTGATTTCAGCAAGTTTATCATCTCTAAGGCGGGGCAACAGAGAGGGTGTAATTCCTTGTATGTAGGGGGTGCATTTAGCCCTTAGGAGAGCAAAGGAAAGGAAGCTCACCCAGTTCTCGCCAATCTCTACTTTTAAATTGATAAGTGTTTCTTTTAAAGTCTGATTCATTCACTCTACCTGTTCTGAACTTTGTGGCCTATAAATATAATGTAAATTCCAATTTATTTTTAATGTTTTAGCTAATAATTGGGAAGTTTGGGCTGTGAAAGCCAGGCCATTGTCAGACCCCAAGGCCAAAACTGGGGACAATTTCTCATAACAAATTTTTTAGTGTAATCTGAGCAGTTTCAGTTTTGGTAGGAAAGGCTTCTACACATCCGGGAAAAGTGCCTGTGAACACCAAAAGATAGTGACTCCCATATTGTCCAGGTTTTACCTCATTGAAGTCAATTTCTCAGTGCTCACCAGGCTTGGTTCCTTGCATTCTGGTTCCAATGGGTGGCCTTGATTTTGGCCCTGGATTTACTTGTGAGCAAATTTCATATCTGGTAACAATGTCTTT
>NW_007730853.1:84749-86828 GCF_000696425.1 Galeopterus variegatus | reverse complement strand
GCATTGTTGGAGGCTTTTAAGATCTTAGCATGTTTTACTTCTTCTTTAGTATAATGGGGAGCCGGTGGCAATTGAGGTCTCAGAATGACATTAAAGAGTCAAATGGCCCCACTGGTTTTAATGTGGCCTCTTTGGCAGTCAAATCTGTAGCAGCATTGCCTTGGGTCTCAAACGAGTTATCTTCCTGGAGCCCCTGACAATGTATGATGGCCACTCTTTTTCGATACCATATGAGCTCAAGGAGGGCTAGTATTTTTGCTTTATTATTTATTTATTTATTTATTTTCTGATGTTAATAGTCCTCTCTGTTTGTATAAGGCCCCATGAACATGGGCAGTGGCAAAAGCATATCTGTTGTCAGTATATATGCCATGCTTTAAAGCCTGTGTTAGGGCTATGAGTTCAGCCTTTTGAGCAGATGTTCTTTGGCTTAAGGCTTGAGCCCAAATGACCGGATCTAAAGTTACCATGGCTGTCCCAGCATACTTGATTCCATTGGAGATGAAACTGCTTCCATCACCGAACAGAATTTCATTAGGCTCTGTCCAGGGCACATCAGTCAGGTCTTGCCAGAGGCCTTGGAGAGTCTTGATTGTTTGAGGCAGTCATGGACAGGCTCAGTTGGGTCGTCATCCGGGAGGAGGGTAGCCAGATTTAGATCTGCGGTTTTTAGGAACTTTATTCAGGGCTGATCTAGAAGTAAAGCCTGATACTGGGTGAAGCGGGAGTTGGTGAGCCAATGTTCAGGTGCACTTTGTAAGAGAGTCTGTACAGAGTGGGGGGCCACTAAGCATATGTCTTGTTGGCCTCTTTTACTAGTAAAGCAGTTGCCATTATGGCCTGGAGACAGGTTGGCCATCCTGCAGCCACACTGTTTAACCTCTTGAAGAGGTAGGTGATAGGCCTCTTCCATGGTCCCGGGGCTTGGGTGAGCACCCCCTTGGCAATGCCTTGCATCTCGGCAACAACAGGGTGAAGGGCTTAATCAAATAAGGTTGGGGAGTTTTTAAATCCTTGCGGGAAATAAGTTCAAGTTAATTGTCCAGAGTATCCTCCCCCAGGGTCAGCCCGTTCAAAGACAAAGAGAAGTTGGCTTACTTCAGCCAGTGGGAGGCTGAAGAAGGCACTTTAAGATCTAGCTTTTTGGTTTGTTTCTCTTCTGGACTATCTCTGTCATTAAAGACCCTCTGAGCAATTTCAACCAGCTCAGATAACAATAACAATTTTCCTTTAAATCATTCTCATCTTTGAAGCTTTCTCCTAATGTCTGAGGCTGACTGGGTAACAAAGGCAATATTTATTGCCGGCTGGTTTTCTGGGGTCTCAGGGTCCACAGGAGTTTAGGTCTTGTAAGCCTCCATAAGGCATTCCAGGAAAGCGGTGGGGGTTTCGTTTGATCCCTAAATAGTTTCACTTACTTTTGATAGGTTAGTGGGCTTCCAGGCTGCTGTGCAGAGTCACCTAAGGAGAGTCTGGAAATACAGGTCAAGAGCCCCCTTACCTTGGTCCATGGTTGGGTCCCACCTGGGTCTGTTAGAGGGGAACATGCGTTCAAGGCGAATGGGGTCATCAGAGGGTCAGCCATCATGACCGGTAACAGTTTTCAGGGCCTCCCGGCGGATACGCTCCCATTCTTCAGTGGTGAGGAGGGTGTGTAGGAGCTGTTGGCGGTCATCCCCAGTAGGCTGATGAGTGAAGGAAACAGTTTCCAGCAAAGTTATAAGCCCATGTGGGCTGTCTGAAAAGGAAGGATTTTGATTTTTCCAGTTGTAAACCATGAAGGGAGCCTGGTGTTGAGGAGTTCTGGGAGGCAAGGGAGCCTGTTGGAGCGAGAGCGGGGTTTGGGGGGACGGCAGGGAGAGGACTGCTATGCAGTGCCACTCCGAGTATGCAGAGGGGAAAATCAGGTGGGGGAGTGAGAGCGGGGTTTGGAGGAATGGCAGGGAGAGGACTGGTATGCAGTGCCACTCCGAGTACGCAGAGGGAAAGATCGGGTGGGGGAGCGAGAGCGGGGTTTGGAGGGATGGCAGGGAGAGGCAGTGCCACTCCGAGTATGGGAAACAGGCAAAGAAAGTCCAG
>NW_007730853.1:82655-84069 GCF_000696425.1 Galeopterus variegatus | reverse complement strand
ATGCCCTGAAAACTATTTACACTACCATTTAAATATTTTATTTATATCTACCTAAATGTTGGCTCTGACAACTGTTACACTGCAGAGTTAATAAGACTGTATATGTTTTTAAAGTAATGAACAGAGCATGCTTTCTTAGCTACCTAATTCACATTTTTTTGAGGTGTTTTGTCAGTTAATGCTTTCAACCAACTTAAAAGTAATGTTTTCCCCATTTTCTCCATGGGTGGAAAGAATGCAATCAAACCTGTGTTTAACAATAAGGTCAGCATGACATAAAGTAACAAAAGCCAATAAACCAAAAAAGAGGTTGACATTCTGGAACTAATCTAGCAGTCCTACAACAGTTTTTCAAATTTTTTCCCATAGCCTTATGTAGTTGTGGATAAGCCTTGGTGCAGCCTCCATGCAAATGCTGAGAGCTCTGCCTTGGAATGTGGTCAACTCCAAGGAGGGGAACAGATCCCTTCATATAATTTTGTTCTTTTCTTTGGTTACAGTATATTCGGAGATTAAGTCATTGCTGTTATCAACTACTGCTATTTAACTTATCATCAACCTCTCCCAAATTTTTAAATCTTCTCCAGTGAAGGGAGAAGAAATTATTAAAGCAAATACTCTTTAGCTTATTTTCAATTTTTAAAGCCACCTTGGGTCTTCAGAGGTGTCAGAGAGTATGGGAGGTGCTGTGGGGGTTGAAGCCTTCTTCGGAGAAGCTGGAAGAGAAGGCTTAGTCAAAAGCACAGATGGTGTTCTATTTCCATTCACCTTGGGACATTTTTTTTTAAGGCACCTTTTTAGTCATGACAGCTTGTCAGAGATTATATCAATCCAAACCTGTATGTAAGGGGATTGTCCCACAGACCTGTTTGGAGGAATTTTGTCCCATTTGTTATATAAGACCACAGTTAATGACACACAAAAACACACAACCTGCAACACACAAAAGACAGAGACAAGTGGCCATGTCCAAAATTATTCTAAGATATCCACGGACACAACAATCACAGTGACAAGGATGAACAAGAAATACAGAAACACAATTCCTACTGACTTGCAAGTCCCAAATCCAAATCACCACTGGGCTGAGTGATGTCTCGGGAGCCCAAGGACTAGGGGAGTTAATGCTGCGTCCGGCTTCCCACTAAGTTCAACAATCGGTGCACTGTCCCTTACTGAGATCTCACCTACATGGGGAGAGAGTAAAGTACCCCATCTGCCTCCAGGGAGAAGAGGAGGAACAGCTTCTCTATCCTCTCCTAGGAGATAAGTGCAGGGAGGGATATACTCACGAGAGAAAGAATCTCACTGGGGCCTCCCAAATGTTGTGGGGCACCCTCCCACAAGAAATGCCTTACATGCCACTCATGCAGAAAAGGGCAGTTTATTCACTCCAGCTGGCCAGTGACCATCT
>NW_007730853.1:80454-82075 GCF_000696425.1 Galeopterus variegatus | reverse complement strand
GAGAGCGCAGCAGTGCTCCCGCCGTGGGTTCGGATCCTATATAGGGATGGCCGGGGCACTCACTGGCTGAGCGCAGTTTGGCCGGTCTCAAAAAGGACAAAAAAAAAAAAAAAGAAAGAAATGTATAACTACTTTGTACCTATTTATGTAATGGTATAATAAACTGATTAAAAAAAAAAAAACACTGGATTTAACACAAAGTCAGCATTTGGTCCCTGCAAGGACTGGATGCTATGGGCCACCAGTTTGCAACCACCGACAGACATTATGATTCACAATCATCATTTTGAGTCATCAATCAAAACCATATACTAACTACCGAACAATGGCAACACATGACAGGTCATGCGGAGCGTTGAGCAAAGCACAGAGAATATCCTGGGAACACAAGCTGGATCTCCCTTCTCTTCCTATTTCTCTGCTTATTTTATTTATTTATTTTGCAGCTGGCCAGCATGGGGATCCAAACCCCTTGACCTTGGTGCTACCACACTGTGCTCTAACCCACTGCACAACCGGCCAGCTGTGTATCTTTTTAAAACTGTTGTCAGTTTCCATTGCTGAGCACCTCCAATGAGTTAGCCTCTCAAAGGATGCCCAGTAAATGCTCAGGGAATATCAGTGAATGGCTGAATGAAAGGAGGCGTACAGATTATACAGGAGATGTCATTCTTGGTCATTTACAAACAAGGGCATTCATGTTACCAGCTGAGTTATTTCACTTCTCTGTGCCTTAGTTTCTGTATGCTTAAAAGATGGATCATCATAGCACTTCTTTGAGTTTCTATGAGGATTAAATAAGTTAATATTTGTAAAGGACTTAGAATAGTGCTTGCCACATTTAAGTGCTATAAGTGTTTAAGGAAAATCAATGAAACGNTCGAGCAATCAAGCATACAGGTTTTCATTGTGTATGGTTCCTGTTCCCATGTAATAGTTCATTGTGTATGGCTCCTGTCTCTATGTAATGACTTTTGTTTCTATGAGAAGGTCAACGGTTTCTCTTGCAGAAGGGGAGGGTAGTCTGCAGGTCAGACGGGAGTAAAATGGAATTACTTTGGTTAAGCAAGCAATTCTTACAGAAGCAGATAGCATACGTTATGAGGGTGTAGGGAGCTCTATTTCAATGTCACAGGTTTTGACTCATTCATTAATGAAAGAACCAGTGAGATGTGACAGCCAGTTCAAAGGAGAATTTAGAATGCACAAGGCAATCAAGAATGCTGAAACAGGTGTAAAATTGGTGGTGTCCACAGAGCAGTAATCCATTGCATCTCTGCTACACACAGATGATGCATTTCTATGAACAAGAGTGGTTTTCATTACTATCAATTTTCAACAACTTGTACAGCTTACAGATTTGTAAAATAGGCCAAAGACAATAAAAGGCAGAGAAAATCTGGAAGGGTATACTAGACAGGACACTCAGTAATCTTTTTCTGGTCACTTCAAAGTGTTTCACAGTTTAGTTTAGTTTTGTTTTCTGATGTGAACTAATGTTGATTTGAATTTTGTTGGTTGTGAATTTTTTATGATTTTTGTAATTTGGGGGGCTCTGGCTTATTAGCACTATAAACATCAGAAATGTATACGGGCCGAGCCCGTGGCACACTCAGGAGAG
>NW_007730853.1:77479-78621 GCF_000696425.1 Galeopterus variegatus | reverse complement strand
AAAAAAAAAAAAAAATACTTTTGAGGGCTATTTACACTTTTTAAAAGCCTACATTGTTTTAATAAAAGTGATATGTGCACATTATTAAGAAATTAAAGACTTGTGGAAATGTGCAAAGAAGAAAGTAACAAATCACTCAAAATTCTACCACCCAGGAATAACCCATGCTAACCCTTGGAGAACTTCTGACATCTCTCTACGTAGTGTAAGCAGAGTGAGAAAGACTTTTGCTTAAAAGGAGCTCAAGTTGTATATATTAATATGAAATATATTACTTTAATTTTCCTTTAACAGAAAGAAAAGAATTAAAACTGAAGAGGTTGCTGAGCAGCACAGAAATATGGGTACCTAAAAGCCCTCTAAGGTTCAAGATATGTATCATATTATATTATATATGTATTAAATGTAATTTCAACTTAGGGCACTAATGAGTCTTTGTAATGAAAGCTGAGCTGATTATGATTTTCATCTCCTCCTCTGCCCTGTTCTCCTGATTAGGTGTGTTGGTTGAATGAGGGTATTTCAAAAAGTTCGTGGAAAATGGAATTAAACGATAACATGAATCCTTCCATGAACTTTTTGAGGACCTCTCGTACTATTGTCACTTTTCAGGATTAGTATGTACATCTGCGTCACAACTATGCATCCCCTAGTTGTTTGGTTTTATATCTATAATCGAGTGGCTGCAACTCTCACTGCCGTTTTTTATTACAATTTTCCCATTTCATTCTTCATTTTGATTCGTTGACGGGTTGGCTGGATTTCATGATCCAGCGTTTTCTTTGTTTGCTCTGTCTTGCTTTGTTGGTTCTCAGACCCCGTGGTGCTGGCGTTCTGTTTGCACAGCTCCCTCATCATTAGGATGCTGAGTGCAATACTGGCTGCATTTTCTGGGTCCCGTGTCCTCTCCCCCAGAACTTTATAAACATCATTGCTCCATCGCTTTCTGGTGTTTAAAGTTTCTGGGGAAAAGAATAAGGCCAGCATGAGTTTGTTTTCCTTTTGTGAGTGTCTTAATTCATATTGTAGTGTCATTGATTATAATACTTCTAGAAATAAAACATTTTTAACAGTGCATATGTTTTTATTTTTAATTTTTATTTACACAGTAAAGGCAAACATGCATGCATTTTAAACCTAGT
>NW_007730853.1:75624-76000 GCF_000696425.1 Galeopterus variegatus | reverse complement strand
AAAAAAAAAAAACTACAAACTTTTACCACATTTAACCGCAAAACATTTTCCTGCTCATTGAAACAAAACACCATGTGCTCTCTGTAAGTAGTGCTGACCCAGATTCACATCCATCATTGCAAAATTCCACATTTAAAATGAGCAAACAGCTTGGCATTTCATCTGTTGTTGCTCCGTTTCTTTTCCTTCAGATTATGTGGAAAGCACAAAGCACACAGTGAGTCTACATCTGGATACATTCGCAGCAACTCACTTGACAATGAAACAGCTGGGATGGGTGGTGCCTTCATATAAAACATTTATTTTTTATAAAGTAACAACTGGACAGGATAGATGCGTTGACCTGACCGTCAGTGTAATAATGTATTTTCAGTTT
>NW_007730853.1:73397-74856 GCF_000696425.1 Galeopterus variegatus | reverse complement strand
TTTTAAGGGCTTAAATCCATAGGAACAAAGAGAATGGAAGAGGAGAAAATAGCCAACGAGAATGGGCAACACAATTTTGGAGGCTAGAAAACTCATCTAGAAGATGGGAGAAAGCTAAAAATTAAGCAACTGTGGGGGAAAGCCAACAAGAAGGCAGTGGGCTCCTGCTGCAGAGCCCAGTGTGGCTCAGGAATTAGACACAGCAGGTGTGACTGAAGGGAGATGAGAAGAGAGCCGAACTCCCCGGGGAGACCAAGGAGCCGAGTCCCCGAGGCCTCAGAGCACAGGCAGCGCAGGGCTAGGGTGAGACACGGCTCTGCAGGTGGGGGTTGAGTGCAGGTGCCACACTGCACGATGAAGCCCCTGCACACCCAAGCCTGCTTGGTCCCTAGAATGCTGGCAGCTCGACTGAAGCCCACCCTGCACCTCCCAGTAGGACATCAGAGAATTTTCCTGTGGGAAAACTTCCTGACCCAAGAGAAAAGCCTCACGGATATTCATATTTTGTGGTCCTCCAATAAAGTGACCAGGTTGGGGAGGAGCACCATGTAAAAAGGTTAAATCCTCACCTTTTAATAACAGAGAATCAATAGCTAATGTCTAATGTTGAAAAAGAAATCAGTAAACAGCACCACAAGCATGTTGTTAGAAACATCGAGGTAAATAATGGAAAAGAGCCGGAGACGTGGTTTGGGGAGGAGGCATCAGAAATGGGACTGGGATGGGGAGAGACCCACTGCTTTCCATTATAAGCCTTTGAATATTTGGCTTTATAAACCAAGCACTGCGTTTACTTAAAAAACTCTCTCCCCCTCATAAAAACATAGGGCAAAATCATGTGAATGAATCATTATCCAGAACAGCAAATGAGGGCTCAGGATTGTTCAAAATTGTCACCTGGAGAAACCAACATCCCCCGGCCTTTCCCTTTGACATCATCACGGGTGATTCCATAGGCGCTCACTTTTCCAAAGATCTTTTAAATAATTCATTCCTTGGTCACCAGATTAAATACATCTTTGTTTTTCACAGTGAGTAAAAGGATCCTATAATTAATGGATCCTCAGAGAATGGAATGCCTTTGAAAGGAAGTTGGCTGTCCTTTAAGAAAATAAAAATGCTCATAAATTTTCTACATCATGCAGACAGTGTGACTACAGACTACATGACAGTGTCCCTGCACACACACACACACACTGTACACATGTGCAAACAGCTGGTCCAGACAGAAAGAACCTCCTGACTCAGCTTCTGCTTGCCTTCAGAAAGTCACCGGAGGCAAAAGAAGGCAACTCTGGCAAAATCAGTAAAATGACGAAGTGTTTCTTTAGCAGCCCTGCCTCACTGTCAGAATCTTTTCCTCACCCACTTCAGGCCCCTTTTTCCTATCAAAGCAAGAAGAATAGGGCCGGCCCGGTGGCGCACTGGATAGTGCGCCGCTTGGGAAGCGCGGCGGTGC
>NW_007730853.1:71744-72769 GCF_000696425.1 Galeopterus variegatus | reverse complement strand
CTGTACACATGTGCAAACAGCTGGTCCAGACAGAAAGAACCTCCTGACTCAGCTTCTGCTTGCCTTCAGAAAGTCACCGGAGGCAAAAGAAGGCAACTCTGGCAAAATCAGTAAAATGACGAAATGTTTCTTTAGCAGCCCTGCCTCACTGTCAGAATCTTTTCCTCACCCCCTTCAGGCCCCTTTTTCCTATCAAAGCAAGAAGAATATAATGAATAACGATGAGGTAAAAACTAGTTTCCTGACATTTGCATTTTGAGCCCTTTATAAGTAATGTAGGTGGTTTTAAGGGAGGTTATGTCTTATTTTTAGAAAACATCAAAAGCTGTTTTCTCCTCCTCTCCTCCAGGTTGTGATGGCAGCACACCTACTACAATTGTTTATTTGTATCAGCTGCACAAATGCCATTGCCCCAGATATGCCTTGAACTAATGCTTAATGTTTCTCAACCAAACTCTAATGTGCACATGAATCATATGGGGATTTTGTTAAAACGTAGATTCTGATTCAGCTGACCTAGGAGGGGCCTGAGATTCTAACAAGCTCCCAGGAGATGGTATGCTTGGTCCGTGGACTGTATTTTCAGCAGCAATACCTTATACTATGTCAGGGGAACCTTCCTACACTGTTGGTGAGATTGTAAATTAGCGTAGCTATTAAGGAACATGGCATGGAGATTCCTCAAACAACTACAGATAGAACTGCCATGTGATCCAGTAATCCCACTGCTGGGTATATACCCAAAGGAATGGAAATCATAACGTCAAAGGGACACCTGCACTCCTATGTTTATCACAGTTCTGTTTACAGTAGCCAAGAGTTAGAACCAACCTAAATGTCCATTGATGCATAACTGGATAAGGAAAATGTGGTATATATACACAATGGAATACTACCATGCCATAAAAAGAAGGAAATTCTGCCATTTGCAGCAAAATGGATATTCTTAGAGAAAATTATTTTGAGTGAAATAAACCAGGCACCAAAATAGACATACCACAAGTCCTCACTCATAAGTGGGAGCT
>NW_007730853.1:70231-71460 GCF_000696425.1 Galeopterus variegatus | reverse complement strand
GCTGGTTAACTTTCATATTAACTTCTGATTGGTTAAAGAGTCATTAACAGTTTGTTCTTCTTTGTAGTTTTTCTTTCAGTTCATAGGAGATGCATAAGCCTGTTCTGAATATGACTACACATCAACACACTGCAGAAAAAAGAGGGTGAGAAAGATAAAATTGAAACTGCAATCTGGTAAGTAAATCCATTCTCTTATAACTTGTAGAACTGGCAAGAAATAGAAAGTATGGACATCAGAAATAAAGAACGTTCATTACATCAAATACCTCATTCTTTTTGGTAAAGCATAATGCTTTTAAGAGTAATCCTGTTAAATGCTATAAATATATAAATAAATAAGTGAATATAATAAATAAAAAGGGAAAAAATTGGGGGAAAGTTGTCAAAAGAATCACTGACTATGGTTATGCTTTTACTTACATAATTCCTTTCTGAGAAGTGCTGTTTTAGACTCCTACAGAGGCAGAGATGGCTCCTCCCAGGATTTCACTCTGGCCGTGACTGGGAACCCAGCAGACTTGTCCTTGCAACCTGCCTTTCTCCCCTTTTCCCTTCTTGGCAGAAGTTACCACTGGCTATGGGCCTGATGATGTTCCTGGTGGGTAGGGAATACCAGGGAAAATGGGCTATTCCCAATTCACACACACACACAGCACCATCAGCACCGTCCCCTCCGTCAATAGCAACAGCAAAGACAATAAAGCGCACTCACTTTATTCGTCATCCTCCCACCCTGGGCATCCACCCCAGTGCATTTTTCTTAAACCCAGTACCTGGTACCTGCCTTCCTTGTGCTTCACGAGAAACTTGCCAGCAGGTGATAACGTGAATGAGGAGTAGAAACAAGTGGCAGTGGGAAATGTCAAGGCCGCTGACTTTCTAATAACAATATTAACTAAAATTTAATGGTGCTTGTGGTGTGTGAGGTACTGTCCTAAGTGCTTTGCATGGATTGATTCATACTGGGCTTATGGCAGCGTGGTGAGGCAAAACTGTCAGTTAGTAGTAAGTGCATATGTTTGACAGTGTGCATGTGTGTGCTTCTTTGTAGGTGTAACCTGCGGATGTGATTTTGTTCACATACACATACAGATGTGGTTTAGGTTTTTTTTTTAAGCTTTTTAAATTATTCATAGTTAATATGCTAGAACTGCATTATCCAATACGGTAGCCACTAGCCACATATGGCTATTGAGCCCTGGTGGTAAGACTAATGTAAAATGAGAT
>NW_007730853.1:66094-69043 GCF_000696425.1 Galeopterus variegatus | reverse complement strand
TTTTTTTTTAACACGGCTATTAGAAGCTTAAAATTACCTGTGTGGCCTGTTTCATATTTCTATTGAACAGCACCCTGCTAGAAGTACATATTCCATGGTCTTCCGCCAGCCAAATAGGATGGAGCATTGGTTAGGTGTTAGTAGCCACAGACAGGTGTTACCTCTCCCAGGTGTGTTTCTAACTTCCGACCTGTATCTTGACCTACACCCATGCCTCTCAATCCTGATTTAATGGTAAACACATCTTGGAAGTTTTAGTCAACATGGATGCCTGGGTACCATTTGCAGAAATTTTGATAGTCTGGGTGGCCTGGGCATTGGGGGTTTTAAAAACCCCCAGGGGACTTCAAGATGTGGCCAAGGCCAAGAACCACCTATTCAAATAAGAACAGTGGACATTGAGTCTTGGCATCAGACAGGGTTGGCGGGGAATGTTTACAGTGGGTCCTGATTCACACTCTGGAGTCTCTGGTTGGAACCGAAAAAACAATTTGTAAAAAGCATCACAGCCTGCTTTGGGCAAGGAGCCTTGGAATAGAATAAGAGCATTTAAATATCTACTGTGCAAGGGAAAACCCACCCTGCAGAGTTATGGAGGAGAAACGAGCAGAAAGGGAAGGAACGGAGCCAAAGGAGGGGAAGCCCCGACCCAAAGGCACCTACTAGTGACATTTCCCCCAGGAAACCCAAGGCTGGCTGCAGAGGTGAGGGCTGTCCTGAGTCTTGTCCCCAGCCCCCCGGAGCCTCAGGCCTCAAGACCCCACCCCAGACTGCAGCATCTGACGTCCCCCCACCCCCCACTCCACCTGCAGCAGTGAGAGACCAGGACTGGTGACATTGCTAATGTGTCTGGTCAAAGGACATACTCAGGCTCACTTCTAGGATATTCCTAATATCTGTTGTATAGAGAGTCTCAGAATTCAGTCAAGTTCCACTTTTGAACGGAAGAGTTCCCACTATTTAGAGTATTGGCCCAGACCTTTCTGAACAATAGTTTTTTGAACTTCCCACGCCTACTTCCCTAGCAAAGTCAGTACTCACATGGGGAGAGTTCGTGGAGGAAAACACGCCTTTTTCACATAAAAGCGTGCTCCCCGAGACAAATGCCGGATCCTTTCCTCCTTGCTCGCTCCCTCCCTTCCTTCTTGCCTTTCTTTTCCTTGTCATCTGCCTATGATCCTGCCCTGTTACATGAATTTTCTTCTTATATTCCCAACTTGATTAGGGTTGGCCAAGTGGCAAACAACACTTTTGGTCTTAAATTCACTATCGCGAAAATGGTCTGAAAAATGATATTTAGAATTTTACTATCAGATGCTGCCCGATCACTAAAATACCCATGTCCCAAATACGCTGTGCCCTTCAGAGCCCTTCCCATGCCATGTCTCCAGACTTTGGGGGAGTAAAAGTCTGCTGAAAGGCACGCTGTTAAAAATCAGAGTGTTCCCTCTTTCTCATCTCCTACAGCAGGTGAAGGTCAGAGCAGCCCCGGGGAGCTGGGACCACGTTTGTGAATGACCCATTTGTGGCTGGGTTTCCTTCGTGTTTTCTCACAGATCTGAAGTCGTGACTTCCACATGATATGAACCACTTGTACAGTTTCTATTTCTATTCTGTGTCCCTGAGGGGGTCTCCTTGGCAGTGCATACAACATAAAAACATTTTGTCCCCTCAGGCCAGCATTCAACTTTTATAACACATTTTTAGATTTGGAAATGCGCTCTCCCCTCCCCCCACCCAGCACGTGTATTTTCACTCTCCTCTCATTCCTTCCAAACTTCACCAAAGTCTGTTTCCTGGCAATTTGAGAAGTGGGAAGTGCCTGTGTGGAGGGAAAAAGTGGAGACACATGTCATGTTGTAATTTTGACAGGGAAACATTGCCAGTGACAAAACCAGGGAGTGACTTGTGATGTTTCCTCCTGCCCCTGCTAACTCTTGCCTGTTCTGATCTCTCCCTCCTCTTGCTGAAGTCTGCACGGGCAGCCTCGCAGTCAGATGTTGTGACCTGCTTTAGATCGGCAGGGTACTGATTCCTAAGTACAAGGAAAGCACGATGATCTTAATTTGGAGAGTGGGGCGGACAACTATATGGATTGAACTGTCATCTTTTAATTCATCATAAATATCAAAAGCAGGCAGTCCGTTCAGCTCTCGTTCTGAGTGTTAAGTGTGTCTGTCCTACAGATGGGTTAGAAACACTTCTAAACTCGTGATTTCCTTCCTTCAGTCAACAGGATTTATTGAGCACTTACTATACATGCCAGGCATCATTCCAAGGGGAACCATAGTCCATGGGGCATACGGCACCGAGGAAGACCCAGCCTCCGCCTGCTGATTTTGTAACAGCACTGAACCCTCAGCCAGGGCATACAGAGGTTGCATAAGGACAGGCAGGCATTGTCTGTAGGGCCCTGGCTACCTCCCTGTTCAGATTAACTGTGATTTACTCTAGTCCAGCTAAGCCAAGTGCTGTACTAGACAATGCCAAAACCCTTTCCTGTCAGAGGATGAGCTTTTCCTCCTGCTGCTTAACTTTTGTCCTGTATCACTCCATGAGCTTCTGAAAAATGCAAGCTTTTCTGTTTACTCTCTATAGATTATCTAACCACAAACACTGGCTTGGATTTCAGATTTCCATGACGTTGTGTGGTGCATGCCTATATTCTGACTCTAAAAAAAGACAACTGAAGAACATTTCAAAAATTATTTTCACACATGATTAATGTACAGTATTACAATGTATTATGTGCAAAATTTCATTTAAAAAGTCATTTACAGGGCCGGCCCGGTGGCGCACTGGATAGTGCACCGCTTGGGAAGCGCAGAGGCGCTCCCGCCCGAGGGTTCGGATCCCACATACAGACCGGTTCCCGCTCACTGGCTGAGCGAGGCGCGGGAGTAGCGCCGAGGGTTGCAATCCCGTTGCCGGTCCCCGGTCCGGTACGGG
>NW_007730853.1:63567-64524 GCF_000696425.1 Galeopterus variegatus | reverse complement strand
TCTCAAATCCACCAAGAGATTTACTTTCGAATATTAAATGTTAAAATCACATGCATAATTACAGAATATTTTAAAGTCACAAAAATCTTTTAAAAACCAATCCTGACAGTTTACCTGCAACTGCTATAAAATTCTATGAAATATATAAAAACACAAAAGCTCTTTGTAAAAAAACAAAAAAGGAAGGAAGGAAAGGATGGAGCCATCCACAGAGCTGAGAAGTACCTGACACACTGCATCAGACAGTCTTGTCACCTGCTGTTGAATTCAAGAGAAGGGTTTGTACCTTAAGTGTTTATTTGGCACATATGCATACATGGAAGCCAACCTAGAACCTGGCTGGGGCTAGGTAGCAAACAATCTCAGGACACCTGAGCCATCAGCTGCAACTCTCCACTGCTGAAGGAGGATCCTACTGTTCTACGAACCTCAGCTATGTGGCGTGGCTAAAGATGCCCTTGGCCAAGTTGGCCTGCAGATGGCTTACTCACTGAACTCAGGGGTCTCCCAAGGAGGTGGCTGCTTTTCAAGCTCAAGCACATGGAAGCCAGAAGGCACACCCCTAGCCCCCGCTTTGGATGCACAACTTGGAAGTTCTGCTTGTCTTCTGTGAGGGAGTAAGGTTTTTTTCCCTATTCTGGAAAACGATGCCGTAAGGATCATTCTTGATGTGCTTATAGACAAAATGGAAGATGTGGGGCTGTGGCCAGCTGTGCAGCTCAGCCTTGATTTTTTGAGGGTAAGTGTCTTCTGCCAGCTGCTGCCATGTTTCGTCAACAAAGAGAAAGAGGCTGTACTCCTTAGGGTCCCCCACCTTTGATTTTTTGGCACAGAGCTGCCACACGTCCTCTGTGGTGATGTACGGTCTCATGAGGAGGGT
Organism: Galeopterus variegatus; assembly: GCF_000696425.1. Lineage (NCBI taxonomy): Eukaryota > Metazoa > Chordata > Mammalia > Dermoptera > Cynocephalidae > Galeopterus > Galeopterus variegatus. The sequence continues at coordinate 63,644 of NW_007730853.1, read as the reverse complement.
CTTTCCTGTGCAGCCGCTATTGACCTCCTGGAATGCAACTCGGAGGTAATTCTGCAGGCAGAAAGAGAGACAAAGTC
>NW_007730853.1:60532-62958 GCF_000696425.1 Galeopterus variegatus | reverse complement strand
CTATTGACCTCCTGGAATGCAACTCGGAGGTAATTCTGCAGGCAGAAAGAGAGACAAAGTCAGGAGAGAAAACCAGGCAGAGCAAGAGCCTGGCAAGAGGCAAGTGCAAAGTCCCCCTTGTGAACCTCTGCAAGGCCCTGACTCCTCGTGATGCCTGATGTCAGGCCACCAGGCCTCAAACTCAAGGAGGGGGCTGATCTGAATTTGGACGGTGGGGAGGACAACTACATGGACTGAGAGGCTGCATTTTTGCTCACGGTGAATATAAGGCGCAGGAAGTCTATTCAGCCCTGGTTCTGATCTTTCAGTTACCCTCCCTGCTTCAGAGTGCGAACCACCTCCAATGCTGGGTTTATCACCAGCTTGAAGAATAAACCAAACAGCAGAAGAGTCTGAACCAGGAGGCAACAGGAAGAGATAAAAAATACACAGACATAACAGCACAGGCTGTGTTCACTTTCCACACACCTTGCTATGAAGCCCAAGCAAGGGCAATGGCATTAGGCTGAACCATAAGAAACTGCCGTCAGGCTGGCAAGTTGCTCAGTTGGTTAGAGCGCAGCCTTACAACACCAAGGTCACAGGTTCGGATCCCTGTACCTGCAAGCCACTGATAAAAACCAAGAAACTGCCAATTATTTGACCATTTTGATCTTCCCAGATGACAATTTCATGTGGTTCAACCCAGTGAAAGGCTCCAAGTGGCCCTGGTGCAATGTGGAAGAAGTCGCAGGAGGAGAAGGCTGATCCTGCCAAAGACTCTGGAGACAGAGCTGAGTACTGCAGGGAAGCAAGAGGAGGCGTTTGCAGGCTTGGCCCCCTGGGTAGTGCCATCCTCAAATACAGTACACTTGTGGCCTCACAGTGCCCGAGCCCAGGCCACCGTAAAGAATCCTTAACTCACATCGAGCTCTCCCAGATTTTGTGACCTCAAATAACTTCTAAGTTTCCATTTCCTTCAGAGTGGGGTTACCTGATAAAATATAGAACGCGCAGTTAAATTTGAGTTTCACCTAGAAAACAAATACGTTTTCCTTTTCTAAATCTGGCAGCCCTGCTCAGGAGTGAGGGGAAGCGGTGGTTCCCTCTGCTCAGGATCCCACCTGGTTCCCACGAGGGGTGCTGGGATAACGGGAAATGTGCTTGGGCTCCATGCACGTAAGGCACATTTCCTATCTGTTTCTAGTGAGGACACCAGCTAGCCCGGAGCCTCTGCAGGGAGGCGAGCTGGGGGGCGGGGTGCAGACTGACCCTTGGACATGAACACCTTTAGAGCGTGTGCATGTGCATGACGCCCCTCCTTTCCCATCCCCCCCAACACTGGCTCCAACACTTTGCAGGTGTTTACTCACTGACTCCTGAAGAGAACTCTGTGAAGGAAGTCTACATTCTCCCCATCTGACCAGAGAAGAAACTGAGGCACACAGAGAGGCCAAGCAACTTGCCTCAGGCCACACAGCTGGAAAGTGGCAGAGCCAGCCCCACGGCCTTTACCACTGTGGCCTCTTCCAATGTGAGGAGACGTGTGTCTGTGACCTCTGATTCAGGAGTTCCAGGTGGAGTTTTCTGAGTTTTTGCTCTGAGCCCTGAGCTGAGTGCTAAAAATGGGGTTATATACTGACAAGGTGTGCTCCTCCCAGGTGAGCCAGGTCAGCGGGGAGGAGGTGTGCAGAAGGAAGGGGCTCTGCGGTGTCCGCGGGCCTCTAGGTTGGAAGCTGCAGATGGAGAGAGGTGACAGGAGGAGGCTCTGGTGGCAGGTAGGGTGACAGAACAAGCTTTTCTCGTTTCCTCTGTTCTTCTCCTGGGAGGGTGTGTGTCCTCAGCAGCCCCCTTCTTGGATCGGCAACAGGACAGCACCCCAGGTGTCTGCATGGACGTTCTTAAACAACCCGGGGCAGGGGGTGGCGGGGGAGCACACAGCAGGTGCTCTTGCTTTTTAGATTTATGTGCCTGGGAAGGAATTTCTGAGAATACTGCAATCTTGGAGAAGAACGTGCTGATCTTTCAGTGATGGGCTGGCTTTGAATCAAACATACCTTTTGACTATTTCCAGAGCCTTAAAAAAGCAAAAAAAAGGGGGTGGGTAGGAGCGTGACAAGGAAGTTGAATGTGGACATGGGAACAAATCTGTCCTGCTCTTCCAGGTCCCTACTTGGAAACTGACCACATGGCACGTAGAAACGAAGCACAGTCAGGTTTGATAATTTGATTTACAACCCTCAACATATTATTCAAAGAGATTTGCAGACTCGTAACTTCATAGAATATGAGGAAGTCAGTAATTGTTGTGTTGGGTCAAGATTTCTGGAGCCTTAACCCACCTTTCTTCCCTAGGAAATGAACTCTTTGGGAATCCCACATTCCTGGGCACCAGCTCATGGTCATGAAAATCCCCAGCCTGGGGACCTGAGTGGGACTTTCTCAGA
>NW_007730853.1:56887-59136 GCF_000696425.1 Galeopterus variegatus | reverse complement strand
GGTTGCGATCCGTTGCCGGACACGGAAAAAGACAAAAGACAAAAAAAATATATATATATGGGTACCTCAAAATAATTTCTCCTTCCTGATTTCTTTTCTTACCCTTACTTTGGGATTAAAGTTCGGAACATTGAGGAAAAAATAATTCACAAGGAAAAGCAAGTGATATCTCTTTGATGGTGCATGTAGGAATGATCTCTTGTGTTACTGGAGAGTGTTATCAGACTTACACCACCACGAGATGTGTATGTATTTGCTCCTAGTTTTGTTCAAAAATGTATTTAGGAGGAATTTTTAAGTTCCATACTAGAAAACCACTAGGGGGTGCCCAGAAAGCTTATTAAAAACTCCCTAGTTGGGCACAGCACATTTTAAATTTAGAGATAGTCTTTGCCTAAATACACTCTGAATTTCTGCTAAGAGCCGAAGACAGGCACAGAGCAAGAGGTGGGTCTATAAGAGATAGAATCTGAGTTATTGCTCCCCAGAAACTTATCAATTTATTAAAGAAAACAGACACTGGCAATTTATTCATGCAGGGACCAGAAGTTAGTTGTGGTTATAAAGGAGTTTTTTTGTTGTGGTCAAAGGAGTTTTTTGTGCAGAAGTGTCACTTTCATGGCCAAAGTATTTAACTGCTTGTGTGAGACCCTGCAGAACTCTCTCTGCAAGTGGGGAAACATGCACGACAGAATCTGCCCCGTCCATCTGCATCACAAGCAGCATACCCTGCGAGTTCACCCTATGCGTGGACTAGAGTAAGAGAAGCACCTTTGCTGGTTTCAGGTCGCTGATCACGACTTGGAGGTTATTTTTTTACTGCAGCACGATCTAGCCCACTCTGAGCCTTATACTTTCTATGTATATATCACATGTCAAGCTTTTTGTTTAGACTCATCCGAAGGGTTTTCCTGACTTGCCACCTGCAGTGTAATTTCCCTGTGGCAGCCCCACAATGCCTAGTCCAGAGCTTTGAGTTGTTCATCTTTTCTAAATATTTGCCCCCAAACACACCAGCACGGGACTGAGTGGAAACTCAGTAGTAAAGAGTGTAAAAGCTACACAGAGACTTTCAGGAGAAATCGACATGGACGTAAGCATTGTAGAAAGGCTGTCAGTGTTTGATCTAGGACTTGGAGGTCGTTACCATCCTTGTGGGGGTAGTGGGAGTTCCCTTGGACTTCAAATTTTAGACTTCACTAAGTAATAAACTCAAAATGCTGGGAGCACAAAATTGACCACACTTTGAAACATGTTGAAGAAAAGAGATGAAGCAGAAAAGAGATAGGGCTGTTGCCCTGCAAACTAGAGAGGGTTCTGGGTGGGCCATGGAAGGGTCCCATCTGTACTGTGTCGCCACTGCTCAGCAGCCTCTTGCTCCCGGTCTGCAGGGCTCCAGTTCAAAGCTGCTCTGTAACTGCAGCCAGACTGGCTGGGCCGCCCACTCTCCCACAGAAGGAGGTCAAGATGCCCCAGACACAGTTAAGTGGCAGGAGGCTCTGGTTCAAGCTCCAGCCCACTGGCCACATTGGGTCTTTGCTAGATGTGTCCTTGTGTCTCTCTCACATGGGATTCCTTGCATGGAAGACAGCCACCTGCCCATCTGTCATCAACACAGGGCCTTGCTCTGGGATGGTGCTGGGAAACAGGGCAGGAAATGATCGTCTCTATCCTCAGACCACGAGACCATATGTTTGTCTTAGGTCAGCGACAGAAGGGTGATTTTCTGAGTGAAACTGCCATGCCCTTCCCCCAAAACCCCAAGAGTTTTACATACTTATTACCAGAATTAAATTAAAGATTGAAGCTCAAAGCAAACCAAACCAAACCTTCCAATTGTAATAATGACACAGGGAAGAAAGGAGAGCATAGCTTGGTCCCTAGACAAAACCGCATGTTTTTCCCCTCCTGGGCAATGCCAGGGCAGAGCAGGCAAGGACAGGCCCAGGGAAGGTCTTGGTGGCTCTTTGTGGAGTGCCTGGGTCCCTGGTCAGGAATGTTTATGAGGGGACATAACAGGCAAGGGGTAACAGGGTGAAAAAGGCCCCTGCACATGTGTCCGGGGGGAGCCGGGTTGAAAGGCATTCATCACTAACTCGAGTCAGCGCTTCCGCCCCAGGGGCAGGAGGGGCTTGACTTCCAATCTTGCAGAACCCATGAGCATACAAATAGACTGTAAATTTTTATAAACTAAAAATTTGTAATGCTTTATTTATAAAACTCTTGTGTGCCCTGTGTTTAGAGTTTGT
>NW_007730853.1:55761-56199 GCF_000696425.1 Galeopterus variegatus | reverse complement strand
GTATTCCCGAAAGACAGCCCAGCTGGAGCCCACGAGAGAAACAAAGGTACTTGCTTGTCATTTTCCTGTGTTTGTGGATGGGTTTTCTATCCGGTTATTTCACTGAAGGTTAGCTTTAATGGTAGAGGTTTTATTTTAAAACATTGACCTTTCAGAGGCCCAATATAGCATTCTTCTTCCTGTATAGACATTAAAACCCAATCCTTTATGTTATTGAAAAGCTCCACATCCATCCTCACATATCCACTGGCAAAGGAGAGTCTCCTAAGCCTCTAGAACACTAGCCTAAGACTCAGATGATTGCTGAGCTTGTTTGAATTCCTTTTTCTTTATGAAAAATGAAGAATTGTGCGTTCCTTTATCTGATCTCAATTATGAATGTATAAGAAAGCTTGATAATAGTTTGTCTTGCATATCCAGATGTTTATAGGATAAGGA
>NW_007730853.1:53161-54320 GCF_000696425.1 Galeopterus variegatus | reverse complement strand
TGGGATCCGACCCCTCGGCGGGAGGGCCACTGCGCTTCCCAAGCGGCGCACTGTAGCAGTGCGCCACCGGGCCGGCCCGATTTTTAAACTTGTTTTACTCTACATATATGCTCAGATAATTATATTTTTACTTTACCAAAATGAAGTCACAGCACACATGTCTTATAACTCCTTTTACTTAAAAATACTGCCTGGAAATATTAGCCATGTTATTAAATATATATGAAATACTCATCATTTTGATTGCCTCCATAAAATTTTACTATTGGATTGTATCAAAATTTTTCAGTTAATCCTCTGATGTGGGATGATTAAATTTTAAATGTTTTAACATTAAAAGCAGATTGCAATAATTATGCAAATATTATCTTAGATGTGGTCTAAATTTTGCTTAAAGTATATGCTTAATTTATATCCAAGTACAGGTAGTTTTGCTTTTTATTTAAGCATACATTTTTGTTACATATATTTAATTATATAAAATTACTTAACCCAGAATTTAGCTTGATTGTTAAGGTAGATGTACTACTTTAATCAACTGCGAACAGAGAAACTACATCCAGACACTCTAGAGCTGCGCTGTCTAATATGGAAGCCACTAGCCACATTTGGCTATTAAGCCCTTGAAATGCAACTAGTTTGAACTGTGATATGCTGTAAATGCTGAATTTTGAGAACTTAGTACAAAAAAATAAGGTAAAATATCTCATTAATAACATGTATATTAAGTACATATTGAAATCATAATATTTTAGAATATTAAATTAAATTAAGTATATCATTATTATTACTTTTAATTTATATTTATTTCTATCTGGGACTTTGTCTGATTGGTCTTTCCTTCTAAAGACAACAGTTTATACAAAAGTCTTGGGATTCCTTGCCACAAATGACTAATGGAGTTTGAGGCAAATTCTTATTAGACAACTTCATCACATAGTTCAAGAGAATCACCTGTACACATCAGTCATTAAAGTGTTTTTTTTCTTTTCCTTTCAAAGTGACCACAATATTTATTAAAATAGCAAACTGCTTCAATCTCTTTCCTTTCTAGAGTTGTAGTTTTGTTTTCTTTGGTCTTCATGGCCAGGTTTCCTTTAGAAGACTGAAAATAATTTTTCCCTGCTGTTGAGGCCTTTTCCATCTGGCAAACACTGCC
>NW_007730853.1:50295-52464 GCF_000696425.1 Galeopterus variegatus | reverse complement strand
TAATGGAGTTTGAGGCAAATTCTTATTAGACAACTTCATCACATAGTTCAAGAGAATCACCAGTACACATCAGTCATTGTGTTTTTTTTCTTTTCCTTTCAAAGTGACCACAATATTTATTAAAATAGCAAATTCCTTCATTCCCTTTCCTTTCTAGAGTTGTAGTTTTGTTTTCTTTGGTCTTCATGGCCAGGTTTCCTGTAGAAGACTGAAAATAATTTTTCCCTGCTGTTGAGGCCTTTTCCATCTGGCAAACACTGCCTTTTCAATGATGCTGAAACAGAGCTTGATTTATTGTTTGTTGTTTCTGAGTTTACTCACCAATGCAGTTAACATTATCAGAACTGTTCTTGGAACAGAGCTTAACCCTTCAGCTTTTGTCCTGATGCTAGGATGATTAGCTCTGGAGGAAAAAAAACTTGTAGAGTAGGCATAATAGCAGTGGTAGCATTTCTTAACCTTCCTGCTTCCCACATGCGTTTACATGCACATCCATCTGTAACGTCTCAGAATTAATCATTGCTCCTCCAGTCTAGAGAAAATTGAGAAGCTTCTTGTCTGTCTTTACAAAGGAACCCCTTTTGAAAAATGGACCATAGGAGCTGCTCTGACACAAATTCCCTTTTCTGAGAAAAGGAAGTCACTGTTTTTAACATGGCACTCCTTAGCCCCTCTTAGCCAGAATATTTTATTGAAATATCCCCATTTAAAAGTCTTGGGTTCCTCAACAAAAGTGAATTTCAGCAATGCTATTTTAATTTCAGAAGTCTCTTCACCTTTCTTTTTATTTATTTGTTTATTTTATTGTAACACAGATGATTGTACGTATCTATGGGGTACAGAGGAGTTGAGTGTCAATACTTGTGTGCAATATGTGCTGCTCTAATAAGAATAATTATTATGTTCAATAATATGCACTGTCATCGCTATTTGTAGCCCTTTACCAATTCCTTCCTTCTCCCACCTTCCCGCTTCTAGTAACCTCAGTTTTCCTTTTGAAAGTTCAATGTATTATTGTGATTGTTGTATCTTTCTTTTATTTATATGTTCATTTTTTAGCTCCCACTTGTGAGGACATATGGTATTTCTCTTTCTGTGCCTCGCTTATTTCACTTAACATGATTTTCTCTAAGTTCATCCATGTTATTGCAAATGGAAATACTTCATTCTTTTTGTATGGCAGAGTAATATTCCATTGTGTATATGTACCACATTTTCCTTATCTGGTCGTCTGACAAAGGACATTGTGAAGGTTAATTCTACGTGTCAACCTGATTAGATGAAGGAATGCCAAGAAACCTGGTAAGACTATCTTATTAGGTGTATCCATGAGGATGTTTCCAGCAGGGATTAGTATGAGCATGTAAGTGGACTGGGTGAGAAAGACCCACCCTCAGTATGGGTGGGAACCATCTAATCCACTGGGGTCCCAGAGAGAACAAAAGACAGAAAAAAAGGTGAAGCTCTCTATCCACTGGAGCTAGGATACACTCTCCTCTCCTGTCCGAGAACATCAGAACTCAAGATTCTTCAACTTTTGGGTTCCAGGACTTAACACCAAGGACACCATCAGCTTCCCTGGTTTTGAGGACTTAGGACTTGGACTGAACCACACAACGGGCGTCCAGTTTAAATACAGCCTATCATGGGACTTTTCTTCACAATCGCATGAGCTAATTCCACTAATAAATTCCCTCTCAGGTATTTATAACATATCCTATTGATTCTGTCTCTCTGGAGAACCGTGACTAATACAGACATTTAGATTGGTTCCAACTCCTGGCTATTGTAAATAGAACTGCAATATACGTGGGGGTGCAGGTATGTCTTTGACACAATGCTTTTTATTCCTTTGGGTATATATCCAGCAGTGAAATTGCTGGATCATAGGGCAGTCCTATTTGAAGTTGTTTAAGGAATCTCCATACCATTTTCCATAATGGCTGCAGCAATATACAGTCTCACCAACAGTGTGGGAGGGTTCCCCTTTCTCCACATCCTTGCCAGCATTTGTTATCCTCCATCTTTTTTGATAATAGCCAGGTTAAATGGGGTAAGATGGTATCTTAATGTGGTTTTGACTTGCATTTCCCTGATGCTGAGTGATGTTGAGCATTTTTTCATGTATGTGTTGGCCATTTGTTTATCTTCCTTTGAGAAATGCCTATT
>NW_007730853.1:49000-50033 GCF_000696425.1 Galeopterus variegatus | reverse complement strand
TTGAGCATTTTTTCATGTATGTGTTGGCCATTTGTTTATCTTCCTTTGAGAAATGCCTATTCAGCTCCTTTGCCCATTTGTTAATTGGGTTATTTGGTTTTTTACTGTTAAGTTGTTTGAGTTCCTTGTGTATCCTGGACATTAATCCTTTGTCAGATGCATAGTTGGCAAATATTTGCTAACACTCTGTAGGTTGCCTTTTTGCTCTGCTGTTTCTTTTGCTGTGCAGAAGCTTTGTAGTCTGATGTAATGCCTTTTGTTTATTTTTCCTCTTATTGCCTGTGCTTTGGGGGTCATATTCATAAAGTCTTTGTTCAGTCCTACTTCCTAAAGTTTTCACTCAGGAGTTTTATAGTTTCAGGTCTTAATATTTAAGTCTTTAATCTATTTTGAGTTGATTTTGGTATACAGTGAGAGGTACAGGTCTAGTTTCATTCGTCTTCATATGGATGTCCAGTTTTCCCAGCACCATTTACTGAAGAGGCAGTCTTCTCCCTAATGTATGTTCCTGGTGCTTTTGAAAAAGGTTGGTTGGCTGTAGTTTTGTGGGTTGATTTCTGGGTTCTCTGTTCTGTTTCATTGGTCAGAGTTTCTGTTTTTAGGCCAGTATCATGCTGTTTTGGTTACTATAGCTTTGTAGTATAATTTGAAGATAGGTAGTTTATGCCTCCGGCTTTTTTATTTATTTATTTTTTGCTCAGGATCGCTTTGGCTATTCAGTGTCTTTTGTTCCATATGAACATTAGGATTGTTTTTTCTATTTCTGTGAAGAATGTCATTGGTATTTTGATGGGAATTGCATTCTATCTGTAGATCGCTTTGAGTAGTATGGACATTTTCACAATGTTAATTCTTCCAATCCAAGAGCAAGCAATGGCTTTCCATCTTTTTATGTCCTCTTCAATTTCTTTCAACCGTGATTTGTAGTTTTTGTTGTAGAGATCTTCTAACTCCTTGGTTAAATTGATTCTTCTATATTTTACTTTTTTGGGTTACTAATATAAGTGGGCTACCTTTCTTGATTTCTTTTTTT
>NW_007730853.1:46202-48136 GCF_000696425.1 Galeopterus variegatus | reverse complement strand
ATGCTTTTTCTGCATCTATTGAGATAATCATATGTTTTTTGTCCTTGATTTTGTTGATGTGTTATATCACATTTATTGATTTGCTAAATCAATAAATATGTTGAATCATCTTTGCATCCCTGGGATGAATCCCACCTGATTGTGGTGTATAAAATATATAATTAAATTAATTCCACCTCTTTATTTTTACTTTTATTTTTAGTACTTATTATTCAGCATTACATAATAGATTTAATGCAAGAATGTATTTATTCTTGGAAAAATAAGGAGCCACTGAAAGACCAAATGGTCAGTGGGAAGTTACTTTTGATAATGAAAGTAAGCGATTTTGTTTCAAGAGGAGACAAAGATGGGGTTTACAAACTAAAGAGGTGAAATCCCTGTCATATTGGGAATGGTTTAGCAGAATGTGAGCACAGAAGAGAAATGATGACTTGACCAAGTGGTGTAGCAGTTAGGAACTCCAATTTGAAATAAATGCAGATCTAGCCAAGAAAATAGTCCATTTCTATTCTGTTCCCATGGAGATATCTGGGAGATAAAAATAATAATAAAATGGTACATGTACGCATTGCCATAGACATCCAAATTGCATATTCAAAAATAACAAATTAGTAAAACACATTTATAACATCTTTTTTATTTTTGAAACTTCCAAAATGGCTTTTTTTCAGTTTCAAAAAGGGAATGATTTTGCCTCAACTTTTCTTATATGATTATTGATGATGTCAGAGCTAAAAAATTACATATTATAAATGGAATAATAAACATTTATCTTAAATTGATCAAATGAACATTTTTGTTATGATAAGATGATACTATACCTATTAATAATATTTCTTTATGTCCTTCCAGATCTTATATGCAATTTCACAATTAAATTATTCCTTTTAATTCTCTCTTTTTCATTGCTCAATATTTTCTCACAGAATAAAATGTACTATCATCATATACCATAAGATAAGTCTACGCTATTGCCTTGCTAAGAAAAAGACATTGAATAGCAGTAACAAAGCATAGACAAGTACATGAGGTATAATGCCCAGTAGTGCAGTGTCAACCTCTCTGTCATATGCATTATGGGTGCATTAGTCTCTTTATCTTCTCACAGGAACATCTTTAGATTTAGAGCTTTCTATAAATAGTTACTTTTTTCTAGTGTAGCACTGTTCAAACTACAATACCTGTTTATAACATTTTCTAGAATGTCCAGATGCAGTTTTTTGAAAGCATATTTTAAAAAATGTAAAATGCAAACTTCTATTTTAATCTTTTTTTCTTTGAAGTGGTACATTTTCTTTTCTAAATTGCTTTTAATTATTTTGTATTTATAAAAATATGTTTTCCAAATATCAAGTAGCCTGTTTAACATACATGTATATGTTATCTAAATAGAATCATACTTGACCTTCAACTGTATACGGAAAGATAGAATAAAGTTTTTAATGACCTTGGCAGATTCTATTGGATGGCTATTCAAATTTCCATTCCCAATATTGTTCTGCTTCTTCCATCTACTAACTACAGAGGCTAGAAAAATTGTCTCACTCTTCCATCCCTCATTGCCCTTAGAGAGGGTCACTTGACACAGTTCGGGACAGTAAGTTATATGAAAGTCTGCAAGGGGTGCTCATAAGAAAACTTTTGCTCCTTTATAAAAGGAAAAGTAACAGCTTAAACCACCCTTTCCCCTTCTTCCTGCCTTAAATGTGGATATTTTTACTGGATCCATGGCAGGCATCCTAGAGTCTTGGACACAGACCATGAGAGCTGCAGGTTCAGCAGTACTAGATTATCGAGCTGCTATAGCTATTACTATCACTACCTCTTCTTGTTATGTGATAAAAAAAAAAAAAAAAAGAAAAGAAAACAACCTAATTTGTTTAAGCTGGTGCTGGGCAGTTTCCTTGATAATGATCAAGAAAAATAAGATA
>NW_007730853.1:43629-45318 GCF_000696425.1 Galeopterus variegatus | reverse complement strand
AGCTATTACTATCACTACCTCTTCTTGTTATGTGATAAAAAAAAAAAAAAAAAGAAAAGAAAACAACCTAATTTGTTTAAGCTGGTGCTGGGCAGTTTCCTTGATAATGATCAAGAAAAATAAGATAATAAAATCTTTCAAAATCCAAGTTGTAAATATCACTCAGATACAGTGACTGCATCAATTCATTGTTACATTGTATTGCCTTCTTTTCTCAGTTCTCTGATGTCAGCATCCCTCAATAGGCAAAGCTGAGCCAACATAAGATTTCTATGGCCACAATTGTTATTTATTTTTATATATTGAGCAATGTTTGTAAGTTTCAAACCGCTTATTAAAACATTTATGTAAAAGTCTTAAATTTATCAGGGTACTTAGAGGAAAAACTTTGCTAATATAATTTGACGTAGATTTCGTTTCCCTAAACTCACGTCTTTCAGATGGTGTGACTTTTATTTTTAGGAAAGAAATAATGATGAGAGAAATTTAATCCGGTGATCCGATGTGTTATCACACATTTCTTGTCTCTTCTATTAGAAAAGAAATTCAATAAGTGGTGAAAATCCTAGTAATCATCTAGAAATGATGTTCTAGTAACTATTAATGTTCATGATATCACTAATAATGAGATTTTAATTTTGTCAAGTTCTTTCTCATTCATTTCTCATCATAGCCAAGGCATGATGGCTAAGGTGTCGTTTGACATATAATCTGAAATGTTTAAAATACAATTTGTAGATACTGACACTTTTCTTCCTGTGTTCAGCTGCCAGATGAGGGGTTTCCCTCAAAAGGAATTTCCCAGACTTCCTTTCTGCCCAGGTATTATAAAATAGTTCCCTCCAGGTATTTTAGCAGATTCGGGAAACAATTTTGCTACCATTAGCATTACCATGTTGGGCCAGAGGAGCTTCATCAGCTCTTGCATGGTCATTTAAATTTTATGGTTTTTATTGACAGAAGATCATAAAGTAGTCTAAACCATAAAAAAAAAAAAAGACTAACATGCCTGTGTTTTACAAAGGCATATTTTCCACTATTTGAATATTTCAAGGTCTGAACAAATTTATTGAATATGTCATAACCCCCTTTAAATTTCTGGATCATTAGGACAAGCCAAGAACAATGAAAAAATGTCCACTGAAATTGCATGGGAAATTGCCTGAGCAGAGTGGAGAAATAATAGTATTCTTAAAATAATTTTCCTTTATATTAAAATGCTATTTGTAGAATACTCATATTTGTTATATGAACATCCCAATAAAAATATCATGTTTTTAAAACCAGGAAAATGCTTTCATTTCAATTAAATCTTCTCCTTTGCAGTAAAGAGAATTTGAATGATGGAATAGTCATAGGTAAGGTATTCAAGAAACAAGTTGTTTTCTGCAATGTACGTAATCATAACTATATTAACAATTACATTTTCTTCTAGCTCCAAGCTACGTATACAATTAGAAAGATAACTATAAAGTATTCTGAATTGATGGTAACTGTTGCATTCATATAGGTAGATAGACTTGACTTAGTGATCCCAGTTACTGTCACCCTTTAAGAAAATTCTCTCTTAAAAAATCTCGTTATGATCGAAAGAAGATGGCGTCGGGTCTGAGCGGCCGCGCCAGGAAACAGCGTGATCCTGTGAGCCGTGCGCTGTGATACCAGAGTATTGATTGCATTTCCAAGAGC
>NW_007730853.1:40772-42936 GCF_000696425.1 Galeopterus variegatus | reverse complement strand
TAGTCTTTTTCTTTCAAATATGTGTATTAAGCACTATAAAAGTTCCTAGGAATACTTTTTTTGTTGGTTTAACCTATAAAATTTGTTATTATACATTTAATATCATATGTAGTCTCATCTCACTGGATATATAAGTATGATACTTTTATTTAGCATTCTAAAAATATTATTTTTCTTTCTTTTGCCCTGTATGTTGCTGCTGAGAAGACAACTGTCAGCCTGGTTTGCTTTTGCAGGCAATACTTATTTTTTTCTTCTATATGCTATTAGCTTGTTCTCATTGACTTTGATACTTTAAAGGTTCTCTGCAATTGGAACTGCTTAGGATGAGCTGGGCTTTACGAATGAGGATTCATGCGGATACCATGACACCTTCTTTGAACTCGTGTTCCTTCAAAAAATGTGTGTATTACTTTGGCCAGCTGCCTGGGCAGCTCAATAGTTGGGCTTACCTCACATAGATGGTACCTGCGTGGAAAGAGTCAAACCTCTAGACACTGCAACAACTGGAGTGCCTCAGCCTGCTCTCTCCATATCTACACATTCTCTCCACCACAAAAGCTTGAATACTCTTTTTTTTTTAATATTGAGTTACAAAGGCACTTGTCCTATGAGAGAGCCAGGTGGAATATGTATTGCCTTTTTGGCCTCTCCTCAGAGGTCACATCATGTCATTTCTGTCATGCTCTGTAACAAGAAGTTTAAGAGGTCCACTCAGGTTCAAGGGGAGGTGGCTTTGTTAGAAGAAGATGTGACACTGGATACCTGTTGGTGAGGGCATATTTGGAAATTACAATCTCCTGTAGGATGCAAATCGCCCGATACCTTTTCAGAAAAAATTCTTGGCTGTATTTTGTTTCAGATTCAGATAACATAGATATGAGCTCTGAACCTTCATGAGGGATATTTACGACTTCATATTCAGGGACGTCTCCTTCCCATTTCAAGACCAAGACAGATAGTTTCCTTTATGGATTGGATTCTGTTGTTGCTAAATTTATCACTTCATCAAGCAGCAGTCCTTCTTTAGGTGGAGTCACCTGTTTCAACTCCCCAACCTGAACAAATCAGATTGGAAACTCAAGACCTAATTTTTCATTTTTCCGTGTCTTTTAAAAGCAGAAGCTGATAAGTATTAGAAGAGTGGAGAAGTGATGAGAAGTGAGCATGTGGGACCTATATAGAAGTACACGTTCCATTTCTTGATATGGGAACTGATTAAACAGATGAGTTCACTTTATGAAAATTAATTGACTTGTACATTTAAATTTGTACTCTTTTATGTCTTGTGCTATACTTCTATAGAAAGTAAAACATACAAAAAATGAACAAAACCTGTGGATAACAAGATTTTTACAAATGACCGCTCAGGACTATCTCCTGTTTCAACAGACAACTGATGCCTTTGATTTGTTTGTCTCTTTAGTTTTGGGTTTTCACGCACACACACACATGCACATGCACACACACACACACACACACACACACACTCAGTTACACATTTAAATTTACTTTTTACATTTGACCTACAAATTTTAGTCCTTTGAGGTGAAAGTATTTTTATTTTCTAACCCAGTCTATTGCTAAAAATAGAAGAATGAACATATAGAATTTTTCAGACAATTATCTTCAATATATCATTGTTTTTAATTTACCCAAGTCTACCACCATCAAATTAGTGCATCATTCCTATAATAAAAACTATAAAATTAATAAGAATCTTGCAGATTTTCAAAATATAAGCCAAGCCACATTGTGGTTTAAGCTATCAGCATTCACAAAAAAAAAATGCTTTATCTTTGATAGAAGCAAGGATGTCGTTATGTTAAATATTAAAGACTGACTCTGTTATTTTTTTTTAAAAAAGGAAGAAATTAAGTGTCCCAAAAACATGAGATAAAAAGAAAGTACATTTTTAAAATATTTATTTTATGTATTGAATCAAAATCGATTATACATATTTTGGGGGTTGAACATTGAGATATGTTGATCAAGTCAATATCACTAGCATATGTATTGTTACAAATCATAGTTATTCTTTATGCCCCTTGTCCAATCTCTCCCCTTCCCCCATTCCCTCCCCCTCCCCCTCTAATTGCCCTGGATTTCTTCTCTCCTTCTGAAAGAATCATGGTTACTCTGTTGATTTGTTGCCTAGATGATC
>NW_007730853.1:36325-39794 GCF_000696425.1 Galeopterus variegatus | reverse complement strand
TGTCACTCTGAAATGGGCTTTGTGGAAAGAGACATCCTCTTCTTTTCTTTGACTCTGCTGGCGACTCTCCTTGCGTGAATGTACTGCAGTGGTTGGTGGACCATCTGCGTGGTGGCTGTGGTGTCTAGTCGCTTTCGCGGCAGCCATGGCTATCGTGGAGGCTGGGTGGGCCACCTACATGGAGGTGCTGTTCTTGGTATGCTCCTTGGCACTGGAAGTATGCCTGGTTGTGGAGTGTGTCCGGTCCCCTTCTCCATGTCTCTGGTCCCTGGGCAGGCCCCAAGTCACTGGTGCCATGTGTCAGGTTGTGGGAGGTGTGTCCGGTCCCCTTCTCCATGCCTCGGGTCACCAGGTGAGACCCAAGGAGCTGGCTTGGTGTGCCTGGTTGGGGGAGGGAGGTCCAGTCCCTTTCTCCATGCCCCAGGTCCCTGGGCAGGCCCCGAGGTGCTGGCACGGTGTGCTTGGTTGAGGGAGAGCAGTCTGGTCTCCTTCTCCATGCCCCAGGTCTCTGGGTGGGCCCCAAGGCACTGGTGTGGCATGCCTGGTTGTGGGAGAAGGGTCCAGTCCCCATTTTCATGCCCCGGATGTGCCTGAAGCACTGGCATGGTGTGCCTGGTTGTGGGAGGGTGGTCCGGTCCCCTTCTCCATGCTCCAGATCCCTGGGTGGACCCGAGGCACTGGCACAGTGTGCCTGGTTGTGGGAGAGAGGTCCAGTCCCCTTCTCCATGCCCTGGGTCCCTGGGCAGGCCCCAAGGTGCTGGTGGTGTGCCTGGGCCGGAACTAATTTTTTGTCCTTTGCTTCTAACATGGGGGAACTTCCTGTGGGAACCAGTACTAGAGTGTGTGGTTGTTTAAATTGCTACTTTGCTGCTGTTTCCCTAGGGAAGGCTTTTTGTGCAGCTCAGGGTTTAATGGTTGACTTTATAGGTACTTCAGGTTCTGGTGAAATCTGGTGCACCTGGGTTGTGTAGAAACTGTGGTCTGGGCCTGAGTCTTTTTATCTAACTGCACCCTATGCAATTCTACATTCCAAACCAGTCTCCTCTGAGTGGTCCTTCACTAATTGGGGGGCAGATCAGCTGTCCTTGCTGTGTCCCAGTGTTCTTCTGGTCGGCCCATCTCCCCCACCACCCATGCTCCAAACACTTCCCATGGGATGGGCCCTGCACTGGTCCCTTGCAATGACTCACTGGCCTCTGAGTGGCTCCTTTTTCTGGTTGTTCTGGCTCCTTGCCCCTACATGGGTCCATAGGAACCCTATTAGTGGTCTTGCTGTCCTGGGAGCTACCAAGTCTCTCTTCTCTCCTGCTGCCTCCAAGTAACTCCATCTGAAGGGCACAGCTGCGGCTTCTGCTGGCTCCTGCTCCATGTGCTCAGCAGCTCCAGCCTTAAAGTGGCTGTGGCCCGAAATGCTCAGAGCAGCTTTTTCTTTCTCTCATCGTGGCTTCTCATGCCTTCATGAACTCCGTAGGTCTCTCCTCTTCTTCCCCTGAGCTGCAGCGGCCCTAGCTTGGCTGATGTTACATTTTTATAGTTGTAAATTGGTTGATTTGTGGGACAGAGTGAGGCTGGGGACTGTCTATTCCACCATCTTGACCGGAACCCCTGAAAGTACATTTTTATTTGTATAATTTACAAAGTAATTTCAAACAAATTGTTTGTTTTTAGACTCACATACAAAAATGTGTGACATACATGTTATTACCACAATTACCTTATTGGTGAAATGGTTTCTACTAGTTGTAGGTAAATACCCTAAATTATCTTCTGGTTTGGTGCCCAGGGTCTTATATTTATGTGAATATTTAGTTACTAGTATAGCTGATTTCATACCAAACACATGAATAGGACTTGAACATGAAGTTCTCAACCCATGAGCACTACAACATCAAACCTGCAACCTTTGTGCTTAGCCACATGGCACCAAAAGAGAAAACTTATGACCTATTTGACTTTATTTAGGATGAGCTTACTATCTCTGCCCTGAATAAACTTTCCACCCTCCACAGTATAAACATCAGCACCTTGATGGCCTTCCCAAAGGTGTAAGAAATGATACTTAGGTTCTAGAATGTTTAATACTCCTTTAGAAATTTAGGTAGATGCTGGGGGATAAAAAGCTTGGATTTGCTCAATTACTCAAAAAATTTCTGAATTTCTCTCATGTTCTGGGTTCTGATCTAAGTTATGAATGTACAAAGATTGCTAAGATAAAACCCATTGCCTCTAAAGAACTCACAGAACTATTTCCTAATGCAGTAACATTCAGAAAAAAATATTTAGTTAAAAATATCTCTCTTTTCTATCTATGACTCTCCTTTAATTTTTTTATTATTCAAAAACAGTAAGAAAAATAAAATTTTAACAAGCATGTGTTTGGGATCACGTGCTTTATTTCTTTTAATCTTTCTGGAATTTCAAATCACTACTCTTTCAGGCTAACATGCTATTTGTAGGCTTCTTTCAGTGAAAATCTACGCTGCAAAACAAGTGATGATGTGGAAAGCACAACCCATATTTAGATCAGCCTATAATTCTAACTAAAAGCAAAATATAGTCGACATTGCTATCTCTGAAGAGAACTTGGCATATACCCTGGGTAAAGGCCAACATCAATTGTAATCAGTGTCTTACTCATATCCCCAACTCTGACTCCTCTGCTTTTGTACATAAAACAAGCTACCCAGGTCTCACTGGAAACTGTTTTCTTCTGAAAGGCCTCTACCAGGGAGATGCGCTGTCAGCAAACTGATTACAGTTGAAAGTGATTGATTAGAATTGGGATTTATTTATTTATTTGCATGCACTATCTTTTTTTTATTGTGTTTAGTTCTATGAAATAGAATCACAATGTAAATTTATACAGCTACCACCATGATTAGGATACAGAATTTTTCATCATCCTAAATAATCTCCCTTATATAGACAAACCTTTCTCTCAACTATAACATCTGGTAACAGCTTTATTGAGGTACAATTTAGATAGAGAGAACTGCACATATTTAATATGTACAATCTGATGAGTTTGGACATATGCAAACACCCGTGATACCATCAAGGTAACAGACATATCCAACACCAACCACAGTTCCTTTGTGTCCTTTTGTTTTTGATTTCTATGTTTTGTTTTGTGGTACTTTTGTGGTACTTTTGTGGGAAGAAAACTTAACATGAGATTTACCCTTTTAACAAATTTCAATGTACACAATACTGTCTTCTTAACTATTGGCAGTGTGTTGTACCCCAGACCAGATCTCCACAACTTATTTTTCTAGCGTAACTGAAACTTCACACCCATTGAGCAACTCCTCTCCATTTCTCCCTTCCCACCCACCTCCGGCAACTATTGTATTCTTTGCTCCTGTAAGTTTGACTATTATAGATACCTCCTACAAGTGGAATGATGCAGTATTTGTTCTTTGACTGGCTTATTTCACTTAGTATAATTTCCTCCAGGTTCACCCATTTT
>NW_007730853.1:23382-35325 GCF_000696425.1 Galeopterus variegatus | reverse complement strand
GGGAGATGCGCTGTCAGCAAACTGATTACAGTTGAAAGTGATTGATTAGAATTGGGATTTATTTATTTATTTGCATGCACTATCTTTTTTTTATTGTGTTTAGTTCTATGAAATAGAATCACAATGTAAATTTATACAGCTACCACCATGATTAGGATACAGAATTTTTCATCATCCTAAATAATCTCCCTTATATAGACAAACCTTTCTCTCAACTATAACATCTGGTAACAGCTTTACTGAGGTACAATTTAGATAGAGAGAACTGCACATATTTAATATGTACAATCTGATGAGTTTGGACATACGCAAACACCCGTGATACCATCAAGGTAACAGACATATCCAACACCAACCACAGTTCCTTTGTGTCCTTTTGTTTTTTATTTCTATGTTTTGTTTTGTGGTACTTTTGTGGTACTTTTGTGGGAAGAAAACTTAACATGAGATTTACCCTTTTAACAAATTTCAATGTACACAATACTGTCTTGTTAACTATTGGCAGTGTGTTGTACCCCAGACCAGATCTCCACAACTTATTTTTCTAGCGTAACTGAAACTTCACACCCATTGAGCCACTCCTCTCCATTTCTCCCTTCCCACCAACCTCCGGCAACTATTGTATTCTTTGCTCCTGTAAGTTTGACTATTATAGATACCTCCTACAAGTGGAATGATGCCGTATTTGTTCTTTGACTGGCTTATTTCACTTAGTATAATTTCCTCCAGGTTCACCCATTTTGTCACAAACAGCAAGATTTCTTCCTTTTTTAAGGCTGCATAATATTCCCTTGTATGTATATACACCCATTATCTTTCTCTGTTCTTTTGTCAGTGGACACTTGGGCTGTTTCCATATCTTGGCTATTGTGAATAATGTTGCAATGAACATGGTAGTACAAGATCTTGATTTTAATTATTTTGAATACATATTCAGAAGTGGAACTGCTGGATCATATGGTAGTTCTAGTTTAATTTTTTGAGGAACCACCCTACTGCTTTTCATAGCTGCTGCACCATTTTACATTCCCACTAACAGTGTAGAAGAAGATTACAATTTCTCCACATCCTCATCAACACTTTTCTTTTGGTGACAGCTGTCTTAACAGGTGTGAGGTGATGTCTCATTGTGGATTTGATTTGCATCGCCCTGATGATTAGTAATGCTGAGCACCTGTTCATATTCTTGTTGGCCATTTGTATGTCTTCTGTGGAAAAATATTCAAGTTGTAGATACAGACTTTTCTTTGAATTCTCTAGACTGGACAGTATAGGATATTTGTAAGTTATATGTTTAAGAAGTATATTTTAATATTTAGATTTAGATTTTCCTGGAAAACAGAGAGCATAAGATGCTATTCAGTAGTTGTCGAAACAAGTTGCACCCTACACTCCAGTTACACCAAACTACATATGTTTCCTGAACATGGTTCCAACTTATGCTGGGTCTTTTGCTTAAAATCACATTCCCTCTACTCCCACCTACACCCCCCCCACACACACACACACTATGATTTTTTCTGCTTTGTAAACAGCAATTCCTCTTTTAATATTATAAGGTTCGTACAGTATGTTAGTTTGTTGATCTTAAAACTCCTTACTTAGCAGCAAACTTGCGACATCATAGATACTCAATGAATGAACAGTAAATAAATAAGAAAGGAAGGACAGAAGAAGTAACCAGTATATAGAATATATTAGTAAAACCCTGTGATAAGGATTCACAATAGTTAGTTCCCTTGAAGGACCAATTTGGGGATTTCAGAACATATAAAATTCAACTAATAAGAGAACAAGAATGTTTTCAATTATCACCAATTCAAAATGAATTGGAATATTGAAAATAATTCTATTCATTAAATAATAAAATTTCATGTGTGTAAAATCATCATAGTAAAGCAAAAATAGAATCTGCTTTGATTGGTTGGGAAAACCTATCGTATATGTGTGTGTGTGTGTGTGTGTGTGTGTGTGTGTGTGTGTTGTGTGTGTGTGTGTGTGTGTGTGTGTGTGTGTGTGTGTAGAGAGAAATAAGAGAAACCAAAGATTTTAAGGCATAAGGCATGTAAACTTTCCACAAAGAATGAGTTTCCAGCAATGATAAGATTATATAAAACGTTTCTTGGCATGATAAAAGTTCATCTGAAATTTGAGAAGTCACAGGAGGAAAAACTATTAGCAGTATAAATGAACACATAAAGTCAAGTTCAGCATTTCAAGACAAGTGCACTGGGTAACTTTTTCCTTAGAAAAAAAAATAGTGAGAATTATGAGCTAAAGAAAAATTGCACATTAATCTTACAGCTTAAAGAGCAAATACAAAATATCACAGAGTGTTAAACCTTTTTCTTCTTTCATCTTTGACCTTAATGATTGTGAAAAATATATACTTACTACTCATGCTACTCATGTTTAAAATTTTATGATTTAGGAAATGTCACAGTGCCTTAATGACACATATAAGTTATTCATATTACATGTTTATAGTAATAATTTTTGAGTTAGTAAATTTTACTCTTGTTTAAAGAAACGTAATTTTGCTTCTAATGTTTGTAATTTATTTATTCATGGTCAGCATAAGAAAATCCTCTGGAGCAAATGAATGAATTTTGGAGAGTACTTTATACTTTAATGTTACCCCAGTTTGCATTTTGCCTTTTCTTCTTTATTTTTATTTCTGAATCAGTTGATGTTTTTGAGATTCACATCTAATAGGAACTCATTACTCTCTGATTTCCCCTATATGTTGCCATATGCAGAGTTCCCCTGAGTCATGTAAATTATTTTTAAAAACACATGTAGGGGGGGACCGGCCCAGTGGCGCACTGCTACAGTGCGCCGCTTGGGAGCGTGGCGACGCTCCCGCCGAGGGTTCGGATCCCACATACAGACGAAAAAAAAAAAAAAAAAAAAAAAATTTATGATTTAGGAAATGTCAGAGTGCCTTATTGACACATATGAGTTATTCATAATACATATTTATAGTAATAATTTTTGAGTTAGTAAATTTTACTCTTGTTTAAAGAAACGTAATTTTGCTTCTAATGTTTGTAATTTATTTATTCATGGTCAGCATAAGAAAATCCTCTGGAGCAAATGAATGAATTTTGGAGAGTACTTTATACTTTAATGTTACCCCAGTTTGCATTTTGCCTTTTCTTCTTTATTTTTATTTCTGAATCAGTTGATGTTTTTGAGATTCACATCTAATAGGAACTCATTACTCTCTGATTTCCCCTATATGTTGCCATATGCAGAGTTCCCCTGAGTCATGTAAATTATTTTTAAAAACACATGTAGGGGGGGACCGGCCCAGTGGCGCACTGCTACAGTGCGCCGCTTGGGAGCGTGGCGACGCTCCCGCCGAGGGTTCGGATCCCACATACAGACCGGCCGCTCACTGGCTGAGCAAGGTGCGGGCGCAACACCGAAGGTTGTGATCCCGTTGCCGGTCCCGGTCCGGTACGGGCCCGACACTGAGGGTTGCGATCCGTTGCCAGTCACGAAAAAAGACAAAAAAAAAGGAAGAAAAAAACACATGTAGGGGGCCGGCCCAGTGGCACACTGGAGAGTGCACCGCTTGGGAGTGCGGTGGCACTCCCGCTGAGGGTTCGGATCCCATGTGGAGACCGGTTCCCGCTCACTGGCTGAGCGTGGTGCGGGTGCAACACCGAGGGTTGCGATCCCATTGCCGGTCCCCGGACGGGCGCGACACCAAGGGTTGCGATCCCATTACCGGTCAGTAAAAAAGACAAAAAGGAAAAAAAAAACACATGTAGGGATGTTTTTAATATTTAAAAACACACATAGGGATGTTTCTATTATTTCTATTATTGTTGCTTCCAGATGCCATCTAAATCTACAATAAATAAAAAATAAAATAAAAATCCAGTAGAAATTCCAGAATTAAAAATTACAATAACTGAAATGAAAACTTCAGTAGAGGGAATCAACAATAGATTTGACAGAAGAAAGAACTCATGAACTTGAAGATAGACTGACAGAGATTGTATAATCTAAAGAACAGAGAGAAAAAAAGAATTAAAAAAAAACTGAACAGAACCTCAGAGAAAAGTGGGATACCATTAAGTGCACCAATATATGCATAATTAAAGTCCCAAAAGGATAGGAGAAAGAGAGAAGAAAAGACATTGAAATAAAATGGCCAAAAACTTTCCATATTTGATTTAAAAAAAAGAACTCTATACATCCAAGAAGCTCAATGAATTCCAAATAAGATAAATGCAAAAAGATTCACAACCAGACACATGATAGTAAAAATGCTAAAAGACGAAGACAGAGAGACAATTTTGAAATTAGTAAGAGAAAAATGACTCATCACACATAATGGAACCCAAGATTAGTGGTGGACTTTGCATCAGAAACAATGGCCAGAAGGCAGTGGATGATATATTTCAAGTGCTGAAAAAATAAAACTGCCAAGTAAGAATCTTATATCTAGCAAAACTATCTTTCAAAAAGTGGAGGCAAATATTACCAGATAAGCAAAAATTGATAGAATCTGTTGCTAGCTGATCCACTCCTCAAGAAAAACAACAGAAATTTCTTCAAGCTAAAAACAAGCAAGTGTGGACAATAACCAGAATAAACACCCACCCCCTAAGGAACACCAGTAAAGGTAATTATGTGATTATAAAAGACAGTATGAATGCGTATTACTCCCTTGCAGACCCTCAGACAGGATCTCGGCTTGCCCAGCTCCATGCCCCTCCCCCAGCCACACTCCCCCTATCTCCAGTCATCCACTGCTCCTGTGCTGGGCCTGGCTCAGCAATGGGACTCACTCAGCAATGGGACTTGCTCAGCCATGCTAGTCAGCTCCCTAACAAGGGCAGATTATACAAATGGATGCATCTCTCAGCAGTGCCTCCCATAGAGGGGTGGCATCTGACAGCTTAACAGGGAGACCAGGGAAAAAAGACAGTCGAAGGTAGCCCTGCTATAACTACTCTCATCCCAGGGTGACTGTGTGCATGCCTAAGGCTATACCCTCTGAGGACTGGTGTCAGAAGCCATGCACTGGGGGGAAATGGATTTCACTAGAACAGTCTAACCAAGTCAGTAAACAAATAAACAAGCAAATAACAAAAACAACCTCTGTTTTTGAAACAGGAGGAGAGGAATCACTATCCAGAGGTGCTACAATATATTGCCTAAAATACCCAATTTTTAACAAAAAGGTATTAGACATGCAAAGAAACATGAGCCACCACAAGAAAAAAAACTTGCAGGGAACATAAACTGCCTGCGAGAGGGCTCAGATGTTGTATTTAACAGGCAAAGAATTCAAGGCAGCTCTTATAAATAAGCTCAAAGAACTAAAGGAAACCTTCCTTAAAGGAAGTTATGATGATAATGTCTCATCAAATAGATGATATCGATAAAGGAGTTTTTTAAAAATAAAAATCCGGGGCCGGCCCAGTGGCGCACTGGAGAGTGCGCTGCTTGGGAGCGCGGCGGCGCTTCTGCCGAGGGTTAGGATCCCATGTGGAGACCGGTTCCCGCTCACTGGCTGAGCGTGGTGCAGGCGCAACACCGAGGGTTGCGATCCCGTTGCCGGTCCCCAGTGCGGGTGCGACACCGAGGGTTGCAATCCTGTTGCCGGCCAGTAAAAAAAGACAAAAAGGAAAAAATAAATAAATAAATAAATAAAAAATAAAATAAANCGGTCTGTATATGGGATCCAACCCCTCGGGCGGGACCGCCGCCGCGCTTCCCAAGCGGCACACTATCCAGTGCGCCACCGGGCCAGCCCTGTGAATAATGTTGCAATGAACATGGTAGTACAAGATCTTGATTTTAATTATTGTGAATACATATTCAGAAGTGGAACTGCTGGATCATATGGTAGTTCTAGTTTAATTTTTTGAGGAACCACCATACTGCTTTTCATAGCTGCTGCACCATTTTACATTCCCACAAACAGTGTAGAAGAAGATTACAATTTCTCCACATCCTCATCAACACTTTTCTTTCGGTGACAGCCGTCTTAACAGGTGTGAGGTGATATCTCATTGTGGATTTGATTTGCATCGCCCTGATGATTAGTAATGCTGAGCACCTGTTCATATTCTTGTTGGCCATTTGTATGTCTTCTGTGGAAAAATATTCAAGTTGTAGATACAGACTTTTCTTTGGATTCTCTAGACTGGACAGTATAGGATATTTGTAAGTTATATGTTTAAGAAGTATATTTTAATATTTATATTTAGATTTTCCTGGAAAACAGAGAGCATAAGATGCTATTCAGTAGTTGTCGAAACAAGTTGCACCCTACACTCCAGTTACACCAAACTACATATGTTTCCTGAACATGGTTCCAACTTATGCTGGGTCTTTTGCTTAAAATCACATTCCCTCCACTCCCACCTACCACACACACACACACACAATGATTTTTTCTGCTTTGTAAACAGCAATTCCTCTTTTAATATTATAAGGTTCTTACAGTATGTTAGTTTGTTGATCTTAAAACTCCTTACTTAGCAGCAAACTTGCGACATCGTAGATACTCAATGAATGAACAGTAAATAAATAAGAAAGGAAGGACAGAAGAAGTAACCAGTATATAGAATATATTAGTAAAACCCTGTGATAAGGATTCACAATAGTTAGTTCCCTTGAAGGACCAATTTGGGGATTTCAGAACATATAAAATTCAACTAATAAGAGAACAAGAATGTTTTCAATTATCACCAATTCAAAATGAATTGGAATATTGAAAATAATTCTATGCATGAAATAATAAAATTTCATGTGTGTGAAATCATCATAGTAAAGCAAAAATAGAATCTGCTTTGATTGGTTGGGAAAACCTATAGTATCCGTGTGTGTGTGTGTGTGTGTGTAAGAGAGAAATAAGAGAAACCAAAGATTTTAAGGCATAAGGCATGTAAACTTTCCACAAAGAATGAGTTTCCAGCAATGATAAGATTATATAAAACGTTTCTTGGCATGATAAAAGTTCATCTGAAATTTGAGAAGTCACAGGAGGAAAAACTATCAGCAGTATAAATGAACACATAAAGTCAAGTTCAGCATTTCAAGACAAGTGCACTGGGTAACTTTTTCCTTAGAAAAAAAAATAGAATTATGAGCTAAAGAAAAATTGCACATTAATCTTACAGCTTAAAGAGCAAATACAAAATATCACAGAGTGTTAAAACTTTTTCTTCTTTCATCTTTGACCTTAATGATTGTGAAAAATATATACTTACTACTCATGCTACTCATGTTTAAAATTTTATGATTTAGGAAATGTCACAGTGCCTTAATGACACATATAAGTTATTCATATTACATGTTTATAGTAATAATTTTTGAGTTAGTAAATTTTACTCTTGTTTAAAGAAACGTAATTTTGCTTCTAATGTTTGTAATTTATTTATTCATGGTCAGCATAAGAAAATCCTCTGGAGCAAATGAATGAATTTTGGAGAGTACTTTATACTTTAATGTTACCCCAGTTTGCATTTTGCCTTTTCTTCTTTATTTTTATTTCTGAATCAGTTGATGTTTTTGAGATTCACATCTAATAGGAACTCATTACTCTCTGATTTCCCCTATATGTTGCCATATGCAGAGTTCCCCTGAGTCATGTAAATTATTTTTTAAAACACATGTAGGGGGCCGGCCCAGTGGCACACTGGAGAGTGCGCCTTGGGAGCACGGCGGCGCTCCCGCTGAGGGTTTGGATCCCATGTGGAGACCGGTTCCCGCTCACTGGCTGAGCGTGGTGTGGGCGCAACACCGAGGGTTGCGATCCCGTTGCCGGTCCCCGGTACGGGCGCGACACTGAGGGTTGCGATCCCGTTACCGGTCAGTAAAAAAGACAAAAAGGAAAAAAAAAAAAAACACATGTAGGGATGTTTTTAATATTTAAAAACACACCTAGGGATGTTTCTATTATTTCTATTATTGTTGCTTCCAGATGCCATCTAAATCTATATGCCTTACATTTATTATCTGTAATAAAATCATGTATTTCTCCTCTTGAAAGACAATTACAATTATCCTCAAATATGGCCTCCATTGAATGGCTCTGGAAAGCCAAGTGTCTCATGAATAGTACCTGAAATTTTGGATCCAGAAAAAAACAAAATATAAGCTTATTATAACCCACTGGATATTACAGGCACAACATTTTACATTCAATAGTTTACCGAAATGAAAGGTTTGAGAAAAACTCTGAAATATTTCAGTGAAGAAAATATATTCAAATTAATTATGTAACTGGTCATTTGTTTCTATACAGCTTCTTTTTCTATATGTCACTATTACTTAAAATGTGCTACAATTTTCTAGAATTCTACAGGATGTAAAGTGTTTGCATTCTGATTCATTTCCTTTTACACTCAAAAAGTTAAACAACAAAATACCATCAACAAAACAATAAAAGTAAAAGAAAAACACCCACATATATTTACATCCTTTTACTCAAGCTATACTGAAGGTTGGAAAACCAGCATATGAGTCTGTGTTACATTATAAAGCAGGTACATCCTATTTGAGAAACCATTTGGTAAAGAAGAAAACAGTATAGCAGAGAGCTTTAGAGGCAAAGTTCCAGAGTCAACCTGATGTGTTGAAGCTTGCCAAAGTTCCTGGGACTTAGGTGTCTTGTCCGCTGGCTTGAACTGCATGATATCCACAGGGCCTCAATGCATGAAACAGATAAGGTAACAACTTGTGGTATCATGGATGAGCATGGAAGACATGATGTTAAGTGAAATAAGTAAAGTACAGAAAGATAAATACTGCATCTTCTTACTCATGTGTGGGAGCTAAAAAAAAAAGTTGAGCTCATAGAATCAGAGAGTAGAATTGTGGTCACTAAAGACAGAAGGGTAGGGAGGAGAGGGGAAAGGGGACAGGTTGGTTAACGGATACAAAATTATGGCTAGACAAGAAAAATAAGTTCTAGTGGTCTACAGTAAGTAGCATTAGGTGCCTATAAATAATAATTTATTGTATTTTTATTATAATTTATCAATATACGAATATGAAGAAAGTCCACTTGCCATATTTTAGCTCTCAGAGCTTTCCTAATGCTGTTCCAAACCTACCTTTGAAACCCCAAATGTCTCCTACATGCAAAGGTACAAAAGTCTCCAAGGGAGACCCAAATCTAGTGACATATGAGCGGGGAAACGGAGGTGTGCGGGGATGTGGGTAAGCAGGAGAGAGGCAGGCATGCGTGGCCAGTGAGGGAGGCAGGGCACAGCACAGGCTGTGTGTGACAACAGTCCTGCACCAGCTTCACATGCTGAGACACTGAAGGAACTGTTTGTCCCAGGAACTCTGGGAGGTGGGGTGGGGTGGGGAGACCCTAGTCCTGCTGCAATAGCCCTGGGTGACAGAGTGGGACAGACACTGAGTGGAGGGGAGGGGCCTGAGGCTCGAGTCCACTCACCCACACTGTCTGCTTCAAAACTCATCTGTAAAGCCTCCCCCTCCAGGAAGCCTTCCCTGCTGCCCCAGCCAACATAGAAGTTAGTCTAGGCTTTGCTGCCTAAAGGTGCTGGCCTGGGTCTCCTCAGGGATGTGACAGAAAAGGTTATCTAACAATTCTGGAGCCTAAGGATGTCAAGAGTCAGAAAAGGAACAGGGATGTGGGTTGATATGTTTGAAAAAAAATAAAAATAAAAAAACCTCAGATGAACAAAATCAGCAGCAAGGCAGATGCCAGATCTTCTGAGCTCCTGGCTAGAGTCAGGCCCTTCTTTTTTTGTCACCTCTCTCCCAGTCTCCTTCCTTGGTTTCCTAAGATCAGACAAGGTCGTCTCCACCCTTATTCAAGCTATGTCATGGTCACTATGGTCTGGGCTTGTCCTCCGCCCTTCTCTTCCCCCACCCTGAGCCAGGGTCATTTCACCCCTTTGCAAACTCTGCACCCTCCAGCCAGCCCTAATCAGATGCAGGCCAGTCTCAAGCACTCTGGGACTACCCTCCACTCTTCCACCAACACCTCTGACCATCCTGAAAGGGGTCTCTGACCCCCGACCAAGCCCCCACCTGCCTTGTTCCCCATCTTTGCCCCTGCCCTGGCAGCCCAGACTGCTTCCCAGGCTCTCCCAGATGCAGAAAGCAACTTTAGTGAGTCTCCAGGATGCCCATCTCACTTCCTTTACTTGGAATTGTGACTATCCAGAGAATTATCCCTGGTGTTCTGGCCCTTGTGGTCATGCTGGGCATGTCTGACGACTCCCTTGCAGACCCTCAGACAGGATCTCGGCTTGCCCAGCTCCATGCCCCTCCCCCAGCCACACTCCCCCTATCTCCAGTCATCCACTGCTCCTGTGCTGGGCCTGGCTCAGCAATGGGACTCACTCAGCAATGGGACTTGCTCAGCCATGCTAGTCAGCTCCCTAACAAGGGCAGATTATACAAATGGATGCATCTCTCAGCAGTGCCTCCCATAGAGGGGTGGCATCTGACAGCTTAACAGGGAGACCAGGGAAAAAAGACAGTCGAAGGTAGCCCTGCTATAACTACTCTCATCCCAGGGTGACTGTGTGCATGCCTAAGGCTATACCCTCTGAGGACTGGTGTCAGAAGCCATGCACTGGGGGGAAATGGATTTCACTAGAACAGTCTAACCAAGTCAGTAAACAAATAAACAAGCAAATAACAAAAACAACCTCTGTTTTTGAAACAGGAGGAGAGGAATCACTATCCAGAGGTGCTACAATATATTGCCTAAAATACCCAATTTTTAACAAAAAGGTATTAGACATGCAAAGAAACATGAGCCACCACAAGAAAAAAAACTTGCAGGGAACATAAACTGCCTGCGAGAGGGCTCAGATGTTGTATTTAACAGGCAAAGAATTCAAGGCAGCTCTTATAAATAAGCTCAAAGAACTAAAGGAAACCTTCCTTAAAGGAAGTTATGATGATAATGTCTCATCAAATAGATGATATCGATAAAGGAGTTTTTTAAAAATAAAAATCCGGGGCCGGCCCGGTGGCGCACTGGAGAGTGTGCTGCTTGGGAGCGCGGCGGCGCTTCTGCCAAGGGTTAGGATCCCATGTGGAGACCGGTTCCCGCTCACTGGCTGAGCGTGGTGCAGGCGCAACACCGAGGGTTGCGATCCCGTTGCCGGTCCCCGGTGCGGGTGCGACACCGAGGGTTGCAATCCTGTTGCCAGCCAGTAAAAAAAGACAAAAAGGAAAAAATAAATAAATAAATAAATAAAAAATAAAATAAAAATCCAGTAGAAATTCCAGAATTAAAAATTACAATAACTGAAATGAAAACTTCAGTAGAGGGAATCAACAATAGATTTGACAGAAGAAAGAACTCATGAACTTGAAGATAGACTGACAGAGATTGTATAATCTAAAGAACAGAGAGAAAAAAAGAATTAAAAAAAAACTGAACAGAACCTCAGAGAAAAGTGGGATACCATTAAGTGCACCAATATATGCATAATTAAAGTCCCAAAAGGATAGGAGAAAGAGAGAAGAAAAGACATTGAAATAAAATGGCCAAAAACTTTCCATATTTGATTTAAAAAAAAAGAAATCTATACATCCAAGAAGCTCAATGAATTCCAAATAAGATAAATGCAAAAAGATTCACAACCAGACACATGATAGTAAAAATGCTAAAAGACGAAGACAGAGAGACAATTTTGAAATTAGTAAGAGAAAAATGACTCATCACACATAATGGAACCCAAGATTAGTGGTGGACTTTGCATCAGAAACAATGGCCAGAAGGCAGTGGATGATATATTTCAAGTGCTGAAAAAATAAAACTGCCAAGTAAGAATCTTATATCTAGCAAAACTATCTTTCAAAAAGTGGAGGCAAATATTACCAGATAAGCAAAAATTGATAGAATCTGTTGCTAGCTGATCCACTCCTCAAGAAAAACAACAGAAATTTCTTCAAGCTAAAAACAAGCGAGTGTGGACA
>NW_007730853.1:22220-23249 GCF_000696425.1 Galeopterus variegatus | reverse complement strand
TACTTGTTCTCTTTCCTTTTCTCAACTTCTTTAATAGACATAAAATTATATAAAGTGATATTTGTGGTGATGTACTGTTGGGTTTGTAACATATATAGATGTTAAATGTGTACAAAAATATGTGATAATAGCATGAAAAGGGAGAAGATACAATAGGCTATGCAGAGGTAACATCTGTATATTTCACTGGAGTTAAGTTCGTATGAATCTTAAGTAGATTTTGGTAAGTCCTAGAGTAACCACTATGAAAATAACCAAAAAGTATATAGTGAAAAACAATTAAAAGAATTAATATGTTACACTAGAAAATATCCACTTAATGCAAAAGAAAGCAGTAAAGGAGAAATAGAGGGAAAAAAGACAGGAGACTCATAGAAACAAAAGGCAAATTGTAAATCCACTATATCAATAATAACAAAAGGCAGAGATTGCCAGACTGGATAAAAAAAAAAAGGAAATCCAACTATATGCTGTCTAATGGAGACACACTTTAGATTCAAAGGTACAAATAGGGCCGGCCCGGTGGCGCACTGCTACAGTGCGCTGCTTGGGAGCGCGGCGGGGCTCCCGCCGAGGGTTCGGATCCCACATACAGACCGGTTCCNGTGGAGGCAAATATTACCAGATAAGCAAAAATTGATAGAATCTGTTGCTAGCTGATCCACTCCTCAAGAAAAACAACAGAAATTTCTTCAAGCTAAAAACAAGCAAGTGTGGACAATAACCAGAATAAACACCCACCCCCTAAGGAACACCAGTAAAGGTAATTATGTGATTATAAAAGACAGTATGAATGCGTATTTTCATTTCCTTTCTTCTCTTAAATGATTTAAAAAGCAATTGTATAGAATACGTGTATAATTGCATTGCTGGGTCTATAACAGATAGAAATGTAATATATGAGACAATAATAGCAGAAAGGAGGTAGATGGGAGCAAAACTAAAAAGGACTAATGAAGTGACACCAAATCCACAGAACCAAACGAAGAGAACCAGAAATGGTAAATTTAAAAGATAGTGTAACCAAAA
>NW_007730853.1:10021-20884 GCF_000696425.1 Galeopterus variegatus | reverse complement strand
ATCCGTTGCCGGTCACGAAAAAAAGACAAAAAGGAAAAAAGAAAAGGTACAAATAGGTTGAAAGTAAAAGAATGGAAAGATATGTTATGCAAAAAGCAACCATATGGAAGCTAGGGCGGCTGTACTCACATCAGACAAGACAGACTTTCAGACAAAACCTACTTACTATGAGAGATAAAGAGGGACATTTTCAGTCCCAGTCACTGGAGTGTGAACTAGTCCGGCAGTAGCCCCTCTTCCCAGCAGGACACGATGTCAGGGTCACTGGATGGTTTCTTGTGGGAGCTGTGCGACCCATCCAGGGGCACAGGCAACAGGGGAGGGTGACAGCCAGCAGGCACAGGAGGTCCTGGAGGGTGTCATTGGTCACAAGGAGGGCTGAGAGGGTGTGGAGAAGGTTGGGGGCTACAGGAAGGGTCAGGAGGGCCTGGAAAGGGTCAAGGGTCACACACAGCATGGACCAGGAGGTCCTGGAGAAGGTCAGTGGTCACAGGGAGGACTGGAAGGGACCAGAGGAGGTCAGGGCTCACAAGGCAGGTCAGGAAGGCCTTGAGAAGGTCAGGGGTCACAGAGCAGTCCAGGAGGGCCTGGAGAGGGTCTGGGGTCTTCCTGAGTGTGAAGCCAGGGGTCGGTCCCATGAGAGGAGAAGAGTTAGCGGGGAGGCCTGATGAGGTCTGTCTGCTCTGCATGAAGAGGTAGTGCCAGCGTGGCCACATCCCAGGTCCCAGAGAGCGCCTCTGGCCTGACACAGGACCACTGGGGAGGGCTGGCAGGGTCCCAGGGCCCAGCAGGCACGTGGTCAGGTTTGAGCCCTGTGCGGCCCTGCCTTTTCTGACCCCTGTGGCACAGGAGCTGGAGCAGTCCCTCTCTGTGTGAGCGCTGGACAATCAGAGGAGATAATCCACAGACTGCGTGATTGTGTCATTACCACCACCGCTACCAGAGACGTGTCCCACAGATGCCTCCTCAGCTGGGCCAGGGCAGGAGGAGGAGCAGGAGCAGAGGCTGCGGGCAGGACGGCAGCACGAGAGAGAAGTCACGAGGGGACGAGCCAGGCAGCCGCGCAGTGGGGGCTGCACACCCCACACCCCCCGCAGACCTGGAGAGACGAGATGGGCTCAGGGAGCAGATCGGGGGGCTGCTGAGTGGTCCCAGGGAAGAGGGGTGAGGCCAGCGGTGAGAGAGCGTGGGCTTGTGGGGGGCTCTGAAGAAGAAAACAGGTCGGAAGTGTCCCACTGTCATGGGTTGAATTGTGTCCTCCTCCCCCCACAACCCACAGTCATATATTGAACCTAAGAATGGGACCTTGTTTGGAAAGCTGGTCATTGCAGATGTGCGTAGTCAGGATGAGGTCACACTGGGGCAGGGCGGGCCCCCTTCCAACACGACAACTGCCCTGACAAAAGGAATGTCGTGTGAGGGGACAGGCTCACAGGACAACCCACGTGACATGAAGACAGAAATCCTCATGCTGTAGCCACAGCCAAGGAAGGCCAAAGACTGCAGAAAACCACCAGAAGCCTGGAGAAGGGCCTGGAACAGGTGGTCCCTCACGGTCCCAGAACTGGGAGACCATAGACTTCTGAGGCGTAAGCTGCCCTGTCCGTGGTACTTTGGCAGCTGAGCAGACTCACGTACCCACCAACTAGGAGACGGCTGTGCCCTGGGACCGGGCATCTGCAGAGGGGCCCTGCTGGGAGAGGCATTTTTTGGAACACATCCCTGCCACGCTGCCCTGAGGACCAAGCTTTCATCAGCTCACGGCCTCCTCTGCTCTTGGTGGCCTTTCTTCATGGAAGACAATGCAGTGAGATGAGCCAGCCCCACTCCCTGGAGCCATCACCCTGCTGGGGGCCATGAGCTGTCCCTCTACCACCCTCGGCACAGGTTCCAAGGGGATTCAGCTCCCTTCTCTCACCGAAGAGCCCCTGGCTCCAGGGGTGCTGGGCCAGTGCGCAGCTGGGATGAGGGCAGGTGAGGACCTTCCACGAGGCAGCTGCAGCCTCACTGCTGGGGCCACCGGGCACTGGCCAGTGGGAAGACGGGCACACTGGGGGGCCCTCACTCAGCCATTCTGCAAGTCTTTAAGGAGGCTCTGCATGTGCTGGGACCCTGACAGGCACGGGGATACAGCAGCCTCAGCTCAGACGGGTGTCACACAGAGAACACCAGCTCGAGCCAACATGGAGCAGAGGCCTCAGGAGGAGGACACTTCAGACGAGTCCTGGATGGTCAGCAGCCGCGGGCGGGGGTCAGGGAGGGGTGCGGAAGGCCCGGGGTCCTCAGGGGGCCAGCACCGCCAAGCGTGGAGAATCGGGGAGGGGCCGGAGCACCAGGCCCCAATTGTGTAGCCAGCCCAGGTCACTGGGAAGCCACCGGAGGACGGTGAATGGAGCAGAGCAATGGTCTCATGTGGACATTGGAAAGGGCTGGCCTCGGCTGCAGAGAGGAATTCCCCCACCCCCAGGCCTTGCAGGGGGTGTTCAGCTGTCCCTCCTGACTCTTCCGTGGTACTTACTGCTCTAGACACTGAGCACACGCTCGTCAAAACCACTCAGCGAGGACGGTGCTATTTCAGTGCCACTTTAGAGCTGGGGAAACTGAGTACAGAGAGGTTAGGAACTTGCTGCCCAAGAAAGGGGAGGAGCTGGGATCCCAGCCCGAGGGTCGTGCTGCAGAACATTCCCACTGAAGCGGACATCACCTGTGAACTTGAGGAGCTGAAGGCCAGAGGTGCTGCGGCCTCACTGCCAGGCAGTGGGCAGCTGAGCAGAGACCTTTGGTGCCAGAATCTCAGCCGCCTGGCGTGTGCTGGAGAATGGCCCTGCCTCCTTCCTTTGGGTGGGCAGTTTGTAGGAGGTGCTGTGACCAGGCCCCAGAGCAGGATGAGTCCACACTGGGGTGTTGAATGGGTGCCCAGGGGTTCGGGTTCAAGGTCAGCCTCTCAGGGTGACCAGGATTTATCTAGGTGACATAGTATCGTTGTCCTCATCAGTCTGACATAGATGGACACCCCGGGTGGTCAGCTGGGGCACTCAGTTGCCTCGCAGAATCAGATGTAGCTGTGACTGGTGGCCCCAGGTGGCCCATGGCCCCAATCCCTCTCACAGCCTGCTCACAAGAGGGAGGGTCTCTAACCACTACCACCCTACAGCAGGGTTTCTGACATTTGGGCTGGGTAGTTCTTTGTTGTGGGGGGCTGTCCTGTAGCACTGCCTCCCTGCTGTGACAACCAGAACATTGCTCGATGTCCCCTGGGGAGAAGCTGTGCTCAGATGAGGCCCCCTACCCTAGAGTCCAGGCCTCCCTCCACCCACTTTTCCCTCGGGCTGCAGGACAGAGGTTCTCCTGCGTCCACTGCCCACTCTCCAGACAGGAGCCTCCTTCAGTCCGTCCTTGAGGACTTGCTTTGTTTCTATGTACTGTTTTTTAATGACATGGGTGACATTTGAGCACCTTCTCCTTACAAAACGTTCTAATGTTCCTGATGAAGCTAAGGGCCCTTGACCACCCCCTGGTGGGGCGATGAGGCGCCTCGCTGCCTCTCTTAATTGTCATTTCCCCAGTCCCCGCTCAGGTGGCTGTCTGGGCTGCGTTTGTGTTTCCCCTGCTGAGCTCCTGTTCCTATCCTTTGCCTGTTTCTCCATTGTGTTGTTTTGTTTTGTTTCTGTTCATCTGTGCTGTACAGGCGTTCCTCGTTTTTACGCACATTGACCATTATATTCTTTTCTGACAAAATTTTGGAGGCTGTACCTTTTGTTTCCCAGCACGACTTTGGCTGGTATAGGGTTATTATGGGGATTAGGTAAAATCAGGAATTTATTACAGCAGTGCCTGCACAGAGCAGGCACTTTAGAAGTGGACAGAACAGCCGTTTGATGAAAACATACACAGAAAGGGGATGTTGTGAGCTCCCGCAGCTGCAGGCTGTCGTGTGGGTCACCAGGCTCACTTCATGAAAAGCACCAGCCTGTGGCTGCTTCTTGCCCTGGGCAGCCACACAACCGATAGACTCCTTCCTGGTCAAGGTCAGCTTGCATTTGGGTCTGGCCTGGTTGATGGGGATGGTGCAGCCCTAGAGGAAGCAGCGGGTGTTCTGGGTCTTCAGTCCTTCCCCTCTGGGCAGCCAGCTCCCACGGGGGGCCAGGGAGGAACAGGGTCTTGACTCCATCCAACCCCTCCACTACACAGTCCGGGGGGAGAACAAAACTGCCAGCTTAGGTATGAAAGTGCCTTCTGAGGACTTCAGCGATGGTGGGGTGGGGAGCCAGGAGGGGCAGTGTTTGCTCCACTCTGAGCCTGGCAGGCACGGTCCTCAGGCAGGAGCTGGTCCTGGTACAGACAAGTCCTCTAGCTCTGACATCTGGACTGTCCCTGGAGCTCCAAGCACCTCTGCTGGCCCCGGAGGCCCAGGACTGAGGCTGGCTCTAGCCAGAAATGATGAGGCCACAGAAGGCCCGGGGGCGGGGCGCTGGGCGGTGGGCTCCCTCGTTGCTGTCATGCCCCAAATTCCTCAGCCCCCAGTGGAGACAAAACTGTGGAGCCCAAATCCAGCCTCTCTAATGCTCTCCCTGAGGAATCTCCAAAAATACCCCCAAGGTTCCGTGTGTGTTCCCTGGGACCTGGGAATACAGTGAGCTCTCCATCCTGTGATGACATCATGTGGCTCAGTTGACCTTAGCATGGTGCAGGTCGGCCTAGACTGACCACAGGAGCCCCCAGAAAAGCAAGCAAGTTTCTCCAGTTAGTGGCAGAAGGGAGAGTCAGAGGGATTCCAAGCTTGGGAACAACCTGCTGTCGCTGAGTGATGAGGAGCCACAGGCAAGGACCAGGGAGGCCTGCAGGAGCTAGAGGCAGCCCCAGCCTGCAGCCAGGAAGGACTTGGGCCCATAGGCCTGCAACCATGTGGAACTGAACTCGGCCAGCACCTGAATGGGCCTGAAAGTGGGTTGTCCCCCAGAGCCTCTAGAAGAGGACCAGCCTGGCCAGCACCTGGACTTTACCTTGTGAGACCCTGTCATAGAACCCAGCCGAGCCCACCAGGAATACCCACCTGCAGAAACTCAAGCTACTAAATGGAGGCTGTCTTCAGCCACTCAGGTGTGGCAGTTTGTTAGGTGGCATGCAGAGTAACAGCTGCCCTAGGAGTTCCGTCCACGGGCCTGCACTCCTGCACGAGCCCAAGCCCCACTTTGTCACTCCAGCCAGCAAAGCAGCAGATGGTCTGGACAGATATGCCCTCGTGGGTCTTCAGGGCCAGCATGCAGATGCCACCCACATCCAGGGCCTTGGTCTCGATGGTGGCCAGCTGCTCCTGGTGCTGCTCCATGAGATCTGCCAGCCTGGCCGAGGGGCGAGGGAGGGGCAGGAGATGGGCTCAGGCTGGCGCGGCCTCACTGGCTCTTTCAAGGCCCTTCTTCAAGGACTCAGGCCTTGGCCTCTGCTCAGATGTGCTGACCGCAGTTTCCTCATCCATAAGATGGGACGGTAACACTCACCTCCCTGGGTGGGCATGAGGATGAGACCCTCTTTGCCTCTCTCCTTTGCTCTCTTCCCCTTCCTTCCTTCCTGAAATATTTATGGGTTGACTGAGTTGTAAAATCCCTCAGAAGTGATCCTGCCGATGTGCGCACCCACTTGCTGCAGAGAGCCAGGAGATCACTCCCAAGAGGCCTCCCTTCCTGTCTTTGGACGGCTTCCTGTTGCCCCTGTCCCATCCCAGCACCCCATATCTTGATCAAGACGTGGGTTCCACGAGTTGTCAAAGGTTACCAAACTGTCACGTAAGGTCTGTACATTCCACTGTATATAAATCGTACTTTAATTCTGAAATCCTACAATCATGATTCCTTTACCCCCCTCCCTTCTCCCCCCATACACACAACTTCAGGACCCCCAGGTTAGATTCACCTGCTAGGCCCTGCCTGCCTCTTCCCCTCCCTCCACACCTCCGCTTTTACTGGGGCCGCTGGGGCTTGGGGCAGTAGCTGCACGTTCTTTGATCTTCCCCCACTGAGGGTGGTCTTGGCCCTCCTTGAATCAGGACAGGCTTTTGACTGCCGGGACCCATCAAGTCAGTGGCAGTGACACGATGGGATTTCCCAGGCTCTGATGTCTTCCTCGCTTGCTGGCACCGGTGTTCTCAGAGCCTCAAGCCACCACGTAGAAGTCCAAGTCCCAATGCCACGCTGGGGCAACCATGAGCCAGTGCTTGGTCAGTAGTGACAGCTGGGCAGCCTGGTACTCCTGAGCCAGGCTCTAGATGTGGCAGCAAGAAGCAAGCTTGGAGGGGGACGATCCTGTCCAGCTGTCCCAGCTCCTGCCAGTCCGCTGACCCACGGTTCGAGTCTGTCCTCCCAGGTCTGGGCCACAGGCCCTTTCTGAGCCCCTGGCCTGGATGACCCACGAGCACAACACACGGCGGTTATTCCTGCCACTCGGTGTTGCGGTGATTAGCAGCACAGCAACAGAGACCTGCGCAGAACCCCTCCAGTCCTGCCTTACTGCACAACGTCCACCGACACGACCCCTGACTTGAAGAAATAGGCGCAGTCTCCAGCCTCCGGGACCCTGGGGAGAGGACCCATTGCCAAGCACAGCAAGGCCCCCAGGGAGCCGACAGCAGCCCCTGGACGTGCTCGGGAGGGTCTAGGGCCAGGCGGGGCTTCTCTCTGTCCACTCCAAGGTGCTTCCCCTTCCCAGGGGCCTGGAGGGCCTGCAGTGACTGCTCTGTCACCTGACTGCTGTCCCATGGCAGTGGGAGGCCACGGCATGGTTGAGGGGGTGAGGGCTCCAGCCTGGCCACCTGGACCCCACCCCTCAGGCTCCATTTCCTCAGCTGGGACATGAAGGTGATGACAGCCCCTGCTTCCTAGAGATGGTAGAGGAATGAAGCAGGCTACCCTTCCTGGAGTGTTTAGAAATCCGTGCATGCACGCGCTCTGGAAGTACCCGCTTTTCTCAGGATGACTCTTACACTCACCGCCAATGTGTACTGAGTTCCTGACAGAGATCAGCTACTGACCTAAACCTTTGCATGTCTGTCACCTCCCCTTCCAGTCACACAGCCCCTGAGGCGGGGTTTGCTGTGCTCATATCACAGAGGCAGGACTCAGCTGCAGCTTTTTTAAGGAAACAGCTTTTGACTCAGTCCTGGGTCTACAAACAGATGACCCACCTCATCCCTAGTGCCCCCAACTGTAAGCCCCAAACGGGCTGTTGGTCCAGCTGGCCCTGCAACCCCAGGGCAGGCGCAGAGTCAGGGCTAGAGCAGCTGCTCCAGGAATATTTTGGAATGAACAGGATTATTTTTGACAGACATTTCAAGTAAGGAAGCTGCTGGCTCTCAGCACCTCATGCCCGTCCCTGGCTGAGTCCTCCCCTCTGGTCATGTCATGACACCCAGAGTCACTAGCTGGGCCTGCTAACTTGGGTCCCTTCCTCCAGCAGGCCCTGCGCTCCCTGGGCTCCAGCGCCCTCCAGCAGTGGTCTCCTCCACACAGGGAGGTCCCCGCCTTCTCAGGGCCTCAGCCTTTGCTGTTTCTTCTGTCATGAAGGTCTCCACCAGATCTTTCTCTCCACCCAGGTCTCAGCTCACGGGCCCCCTCAGCGAGGCCTTCCCTGACCTTCCTTCTAAAGTCAACTCCCAGCCTCAGGGCAGCTCCTCCCACCACGCCATTGTTTGACTTATAGCACATCTCAAAACTGTTTTATTCATCGGCTTAGACTTGCTCAGAGACCCCAGAGAAATGCTTTGGGCTAAGGGAGAATGACAATTCAGGGGGATGGATGGGGACATAAGGGGATGGACCCCTGTGGTTGTCTCACCAGTTGATGGCCGAGGCCCCGCAGTGCCTGGGGAGCAGAGATGGGTGGTAGATGATGGAGCCATGAAGGGGCATTGATGACCTCCATGGGATGAACTGGCTGCAGAAAGGCAGGACATCTAGCTTGGCACTCAGAGCCCCATATTTCACCACCACATTGGGCAGAACCTGCCCTTGCACCCGCCACCGGGGGAACTTGAACACTTGCACTCCGTCCTCTCAGCCTCCTGGCCTGCAGGATAGCATGTGAGAAACCGGCCCTCTGCCACCCAGCTGCACACTGCCACCTCTCTGCCTTCCCAGAAAGCGGCTCCCAGACCTCCTCTTCATGCAATGCAGGGGGACAGCACAGCCACGGGTCTGCTTCAGGGACTGCTCTGCCTGGACTCTGACTTCTGCTGACCACCAGGACCTCTGGGTACCTCCCCCTTGCAGACTCCTGCCTGACCCCAGATGGCTGGCCATGACCCTCACTAAGCTACTGTCTCACGGCCCTCCTACTGCTCTCTGTGACAGGAGCTGGGACCCTGCAAATCGCATTTCTGCTTTGTCAGCTGTTCCCTGACTAGAGTGAGATGGAAACGCTGGAGGGAGGAGGATGGGGGAGAAGAGAGAGAAGGGGCAAGCTCCTCTCTGTCGGGTTCCTGTCCAGTGAGCATCACACCAGCCACAGTAGCTCCTTCCCAGAGCAGCCACTAAATCAGCTTTGCCAGTATCTGCAGAAGTAGCCTCAACATACAGGCGCACACGTGCACACAGCGCAGAGGCCCATGCCCAGCAGCGGGGGGCAGTGCACCCTCCTCCCGGGTCTGAATTAAAGCTCCCCCTCCCCAAGCCTCCACATGGCCGTATCTACAGCTTCTTCCTCTGTTCTTCCTATATTCTCAGCTACCTCCTGCAGGCAGTGGCCCCCAATACCTTAGCGCTCTTCAGTGACTGAGGGACGCTTCTCTGTACTCAATTCCCTGTTAGGACATCTGCTGTGATGTTTGCCATCCCCTCTGCCACTATGTCCTGGGATCCAGTGGTTTTGAGAGAGGGCAAGATGTGACATGAGCATATTGGATGGTACTTGCAAAATCTGTTCCACTGTGACCGATGAAACACTTCTGCAGGACATCTGAGGTCAAGGAATAGCCCCAGCCAAGTTCGGTCTAGGTCCAAGATCAGCAATTGGTGTCAGTGGTCACTTAGTGGTTGGTGTGGGGCTCAGACTGTGGTGGGGTCAGGGTATGTCATGGGTCACACTGTAGTCATGTCCAAGACCAAGGCTCTGGCTGGCATCAGGCAGGCTGGAGATGAGTCCAGGGGCCAGACTGCAGCTTCTAGTCTGGGGAGGCTGGCTATTCCTTGGTGAACCACCCCCTGTGACTGGACAGTCCTGTAAGCCCCCTTTTGTAATCCTGGCCTTCCGTTCTTAAGCCCTGCTGTGCAATCTTCCTCCATCCGGTCTGAGAAGGACCAGTGAGTGTCCCTGGAGGGTATGTGCATGCAAGCTGTGGCCCCTGCATTCTGCCGTACTGAGGTTCCCTGCCCAGAGGCAGTGCCCCAGGCTCGTGATCCTCCAACTGTGCTCCTCCTAGACCCAGGGGCACCAGCATCATCCAGGAATTTGTCAGAGGTGAAAATTCTCAGATTCCACCCCACCCTACTGAATCAGAAGCTCCCAGGATGGGCTCAGCACTCTGTGTTTTAATAGGCCCCTTTCTCACAACCCCATACATGCCCATCTTGAGAACACTGACCCTGGGTATTCCTGCCCTGGGAGCCCTTCCAGAGAATGAGTGCTGGGGTCAGAGAAGCTCAGAGTGGGACCTAGGGCCAGGCCTGCTTCTCTAAGACACAAGCCCACCTGTGATCAGATGGGGAGGGGAGCTCCGCTTTACTCCAGAAAATCCCAGCAGACAGTTGACACCAGAGCAGAATTTAGTGTGGACCATGTATGGCTGCCTCCCAGACAGGGCCCCACCACCAGACCCCACAGATTTCTGCTCCTCCCACCTGCCAGCTGCTACCCGTCTGCCTGGGCAGGCAGCTGCCCTCCACCCACTTGCCCTGCTCTTCGGCCACTCACTCACCCAGGGGGTCAGCCTTCCCATCCTTATCTGGGACAGTGAACACACCCACCACCTAGTGATCCCCCTTCCTTAGGTGACAGTAAACTTCCTAGCCAAATAGGCCCTGTCCAATCATTGCAATCCTTGTGGTGGCAGGAAGCTTGGAAGGACCTGGGGCAGGAAAAAGTCTGCAGCATTAGACAGGGATTGCTGGCCTTGGGGAAGCTGGCCCGTCTAGTCTACCACCGATGGGCATGTGGGTAGTTTCCAGTTTGAGTCTATTATAAATAGGCATGCTATAAAGACTCTTGCACATGGTTCTCATGGTACATATGTACCCATCTTTGTCAGGCATGTAACTAGGGGTGGAATTCCTGGGTCACAGGTATGAAAATGTCCAGCGTCAGCTGGCAGAATATAGGAATAAACAAACCAAAGTGATTTTCCTATACTCTCACTCAGCAACGATCAATGTAGAAGACTTACTGTGACCAAATGTGTGTGCGGTTTCCCTCATGGTGTCTTCTAATTCAATTCAGTTCTGATGCTATCTACTTGGAGATAGCATCGGGTCCCACAGCTGAAGGCTCAGTCTCACAAGACTGCCTCCACTTCACACACCAGCAAAAAGTCCAGGCCTCTGGAACTTCTGACCAACCACCTTTGAAACTGAGCAGGGGGCCGGCCCGGTGGTGCACTGGAGAGTGCACGGCTTGGGAGCGTGGCAGCACTCCTGCCGAGGGTTCAGATCCCATGTGGAGACCGGTTCCCACTCACTGGCTGAGCGCAGCGCGGGCGCAGCACCAAGGGTTGCGATTCCGTTGCCGGTCAGTAAAAAAGACAAAAAGGAAAAAAAAAGAAAGAAACTGAGCAGGAACCCTCCTCGATAAAGCCCCTCAGGCTTTATGAAAGAGAAGCATAGCCCCAGTCCCTCAAGTGTGAGGTAATCTAGAATCTGGGAAATGAGCCCAGTTACTAGT
>NW_007730853.1:7367-8397 GCF_000696425.1 Galeopterus variegatus | reverse complement strand
CTTTTCCTGTGTTTATTGACCATTTGGATATCATTTTGTGAGAACTGCATCTTAAAGTCTTTTGTCTATTTTTTCCATTGGGTGGCCTTTTTCTTATTGATTTGCAGGACAGTTTCTGTTCATTTGCTTTGTTTTGTTTAAAAAATCTGGAGGCCTTTGTCAGATATACGTATAGAAAATATCTTCTTCAATTCTGTGCTTTGCCTTTTTCACTCTCTTATGTTGTCTTTTGATGAACAGAAGTTCTTAAACTTAACATAGCAAACTTTACCAAAATTTTCCTTTATGGTTAGTGGTTCTTGTATTCTATTTAGGAAATCTTTGCCTCCTCCAAGTTCATGAAGATCTTCTTGTTTTCTAAAATCTTTATCATCTTGCCTTTCATATTTACATGCAATCCTTCTGGATCTTATTTTTGTGTACAGTGTGTGAGGGAAAAGTCCAGAAATATTTTTTTGCATATAGATGTATAACTAACCCAACACAAGTTACTCAAAAGGCCTTCCTTTCCCCATTGAAGAGGACTGTAGGGGCCAAGGGAAAACTTCCTCTTCAACCTCCTGAAGGTTCTCTGAAAAATCAACTAGTAAACAATATGAAGAAAAGGCATAACAAATTCTATTATTTTAACATGCTAGGAGGGAGCAATGCCCAAGGGAATCACAGCAGAATAATTTTCCAATTTTCCAGAGGGGTACAGAGCTTATATACCCAACCTCACAGGGAAAGGGAAAACAGGGGTGTAGGAGTAAATGATGCTTAGGGGGCTTCAATGGGCTTGGAGAACATGCAATGGCCTGGGTCAACGTCTATTTGGCCTGCAGAGGACAGAAAGACTGGCAAATGATTCTCCCCAATATACTGAGTGGGACCAAAACAGAAGACAATGATCTGTGACAAAAGTTTGTCCAGGTGTGTTAGACCTCAGTCTTTCGTCCTGTGATACAAGTTATGTTAATGAAGATTCAGTGAGGGCCGGCCCGGTGGCGCACTGGAGAGTGCGCCGCTTGGGAGCGCGGCGGCGCTCCCA
>NW_007730853.1:5160-6632 GCF_000696425.1 Galeopterus variegatus | reverse complement strand
GATCCCGTTACCGGTCAGTAAAAAAGAAAAAAAAGGAAAAAAAAAATGAAGATTCAGTGAAAAAGAACAGTTAATTGTCTTCTTTGATGAGTCTGAAACTCAGGCAGATATGGGAACAGTTTCATCCTGTGCTTTGGAGAGTGGCAGAGAACTGAGAGACAGGAGGAAATAGAAAATCTGAACAGACCAATAACAAGTACTGAGGTTGAATCACTAATCAACAGTCCCCCCAAAACAAAAAGCCCAGGATTGGATGGCTTCACTGCTGAATTCTAGTGTTAAAGAAGATTTAATACCAAGTCTTTTCAAACTATCCCAAAAAATCAAAGCAGAGGTTATTCTACCAAACTCACTCTATGAGGCCAGCATCACCCTTATACCAAAACAGACAAACACACAACAAAAAAGAAAACTACAGGCCAATATCCTTGATGAATTTAGATGAAAAATTCTCAACAAAGTATTAGTAAACAGAATTCAACAGCACATCAAAAAGATTATACACAATGATCAAGTGGGATTCATTCCAGGGATGCAAGGATGGTTCATCATATGCAAAACAATAAATGTGATACACAACATCAACAAAATGAAAGATAAAAACCATACAATCATCTCAATAAACGCAGAAAAAGCATTTGGTAAAATTCAACATCCTTCATGATAAAATCTCTCAAAAAATTAGGTATAGAAGGAAAGTATCTCAACACAATAAAAGCCATATATGACAAACCCATGCCAATATTATCCTGAATTAGCTAATATTATCCTGAATGGGGAAACATTGAAAGCTTTTCCCCTATGAAAAGGAACAAGACAATAATGCCCATTCTCACCATGGTAATGGAAGTTCTAGCTAGAACTATCAGGCAAGAGAAAAAAATAAAGGACATCCAAATTGGAAATGAGGAAGTCAAACTGTCCCTGTATACAGACGATATGTTCTTATATATAGAAAAACCTAAGACTCCACCAAAAAACTCTTAGAGCTGATAAACAAATTCAGTAAATTTGCTGTATATAAAATCAATACACAAATGTCAGTACCATTTCTATACACCAACAACAAACTAGCAGAAAGAGAAATCAAGAAATCAATGCCATTTACAATAGCTAACAAAAAAAATTAAATTTCTAGAAATAAATCTAATGAAGGAGGTGAAAGATTCTACAGTGAAAACCACAAAGCACTGATGAAAGAAATTAAAGAGGACACAAAGAAATGGAAAGACATTCCATGCTCGTGGATTGGTAGAATTAATGTTGTGAAAAGGTCCACACTATCCAAAGCAATCTACAGATTCAATGCA
This sequence comes from Galeopterus variegatus, assembly GCF_000696425.1. Classification (NCBI taxonomy): domain Eukaryota; kingdom Metazoa; phylum Chordata; class Mammalia; order Dermoptera; family Cynocephalidae; genus Galeopterus; species Galeopterus variegatus. Next base: position 5,322 of record NW_007730853.1, on the reverse strand, counting down.
ATCCCTATCCAATTACCAGTGACATTTTTCACAGAAATGGAAAAAGCAATCCTAACATATGGAACAAGAAAAGACCTCAAATAGCCAAAGCAATCCTGAACAAAAAGAGTAAAGCAGGAGGCATTACACTACCTGACTTCAAATTATACTACAAAGCTATAG
>NW_007730853.1:1884-3855 GCF_000696425.1 Galeopterus variegatus | reverse complement strand
TGGGATCCGAACCCTCGGGCGGGAGCGCCGCCGCGCTTCCCAAGCGGCACACTATCCATTGTGCCACCGGGCCGGCCCTTTACCAATTTGTTTTTAAAGTTTACATAATTTTGTTGAACTTTCAGGAGAGAACAAACATAAGGATACAAGAGATGGGGGAACGGGGGGGGGTTGGAAGGGATAGGTTGGGTAAAGGGTATAAAGAAACACCACGATTTGTAAGAATGAATATGCTAATAATAAATAATAAAAAATTTTTTTAAAATCTCTGAACTAGGTAATTCACAGAAAAGCCTTCCAATTCCAAGTATTCTAATTTCATTCCATTTTACCTCCCTTGGTAGGATTCCAGTCTACAATTGCCTCAAGATACTAAGATAATGCTTTCTTGTTGTTTTAATAAAGATACATAGACCAAAGAGAGAGAGAGAGAAAGAGGTATCAAGAAAGAGACGTGCAGCTAGCTGACTCATGAGCAGGGGTGACTTGGTAACTGGGGCTGGCATCATTAGGGGTTAAGTAAATAAATAAGATAACATAAAATAAAAATTTATGTAATTTGGCTACCAGTGGGGCCAGTATCTGAAAGAAAGTGAGCCGAAACACAGGGTACCGATCAAGCTTTATTAAAGAAAAGGAACCTGCTGGGCTGCATTAAAAATGGAGAGCAGCAGGCAGTGCTGGAGTGGGAGGGCTTATGCAGGTTGTACGGAAGGGGGCGGTGTGGAGGATAGGGCTGGCTGATGCAATAATCAGGTGGAGGGTTGCGCCCATGTGGAAGTAGAGGAGTTTCTATTTCTCAGAAACCATGAGGTTTCTCCTAAGGAAAGGGCTGGCAGCCATTTTGTGCTCAGTGTGTGTAAAATTTTGCTGGTCACATCCAGGATGGCACAGGTCACATCCAAGATCCATCAGCATCCAGGCCCTGGGCGGCCCCTGTGCTGTGGCCACAGGCTGGGCTGGTGGGCTGCGCTGGTGGCACTGGGCACCTGAGTGTGGCCTAGCTGCGTCCATGGGCTGGGCCAGGCTGGGGCTGCAGAGGCGGTGGTGGCAGTGCCTGTCCCATCAGAGCCGCCTCCTCACCACCTCCTCAGCTCTCTTCGTCGGGATGCTGTGCAGACATGTTCCCTACCAGTCCTCAGAGCAGGTGGGGAGGCTGGGGCAGCCGAGCTCCAGCTGGCCTTTGAGGGCCCCTTCAGGCTGCGGAGGAGCCCAGGGCCAGGGCAGGGCGACACTGGGGAAGCCCCCACTTCACCTGCAGCCCCTTGGAGGAGGGCAGGGCGGGGAGTGTCCTGGGCGATGGGGCCGGCTTTTCCGGGTCACCCCAGATGGCTGTGGGAGGGTTCTGTGCCTGCCCCGTGGCCCAGAGCAGATGCAGGGACTTGGGGACGAGCTGAGGTGGGAGATGGGGTTCAGCTTCTGAACTGGAAAGAGTCCCAATGAGGACTGAAGTGGCTCTTCTGCTATTCCCAAGCATCATCTTGGGAGAAATCGAGTGAGCGGGGGTGAGCTAGGTCATCTGGGTGGGTGGTGGCTTGGGCAGGAGCAGCTGGGGTGTGCCACCTGGTTTTTCAGGAGAGGAGAGGGGAGAAGGTGGAAGCTGAGGTGATGGTCAACCAGGCCTGGGAAGGGGTCCGAGGGGAGAAGAGGAGGCCGGTTTTCTTCTGTGGGTGACCCTCATGTCCTCCAGCTCTGCTTGTGAGTTCACCCTCCTGTGAGTCCTATGAGAGGCCTTCTGAGCTTCTGCCTGAATCTGCACTTTTCTGGATTTTTCTGTCACTTTTAGACTTCCCCGCACCATGATTTGCTGTGAGGGATGCAGAAAGAACGTCCTCTTTACCTCCAAGGAAGGATGGAGCTAGGCAGGGATTTGGCACTCAGGTGTTTCCTGTTTCAGCCACTGACACGCGGGATTTCCTGCCAAGTGAGCCCCTCTTTACCCCTTCACACCTGCCTGCCAGCCTGCACCAG
>NW_007730853.1:0-467 GCF_000696425.1 Galeopterus variegatus | reverse complement strand
GGATTTCCTGCCAAGTGAGCCCCTCTTTACCCCTTCACACCTGCCTGCCAGCCTGCACCAGGCCCTTCACACCTCGGGTGGGGGCCACACCTGCCATCGGTGGAATCTGCCTGGTTTTCGCTCGGGTTCTGAGAACCAACTGGCCCAGCACTTGGTCTTTGGCTGGAACGGGTAAGACCAGCACTTTCTTGGAGGAGTGGAACCTGGGAATTATAAGCATGCACACTGTACATTTCTCTAAAGCCACACACAAACTCACCTCGCCATGTTTTGGTGCAAGCAATGCAGTCAAGAAAACGGGTTGAGGTGATTTGAGGAACACCAGGAAAGAGGGGGTGGAGGAGGATGACCCCAGCTCCCCAGGAAGGAAAGGGAGAGAGTGAGGGTGCAGCACTGGGAAGCCATGGTGTGGGAGGCAGATGCCTCACAGTCAGCTGGGCCCCACGCTTACCCTTGTGTGCTGGGCC
>NW_007730852.1:162591-178238 GCF_000696425.1 Galeopterus variegatus | reverse complement strand
ACTCATCCAATGATGGACATTTGGGGTGGTTCCAACTCTTGGCTATTGTAAAGAGTGCTGCGATGAACATTGGAGAATCTTGAAGACACAAAGAAAACTTTAGCCAACCATAATATAAATGAAGACCCTACAGCAAAATCTCTGGTAATAAGCATTTAATTCATTTAGCTATAGATCTGAAACTAACACAAATATAGGGATAATGGTTACATAACAGAATATAGAGCTTGTGAGCCCAGACAATATATAAATTAAGAATCTAATAAATAAATTAGAAAAAGGAATTACCAAAACAAAAACAGAAAACTAACCCTAAGTAAACAACTAGGAATTATTGAATTAGAAATCAGGAATTGGTTGAACTAATATATCCAAGATCTGATTTCCTAATAACAATGTATTAATCCATTTCTGTCACTTATAACAAAATGCCTAGAACTGAGTAATTTGTATGAAAATGACATTTATTACTTACAGTTTTGGTGACTGGGAAGTCCAAAGCCCAGGGATTGCATCTGGTAAGCATCTTCTTTGGATGTGGCTTTACAGCAATGCAGGGTCTCACATGGCAGAAAATGGCAGAGCAGAGAGAGAGACTCTCATGTGCTCTCCTTTAAAACCCTCAGAACCGCCCTCATCAACTAGGGCATGGTCCTTACAATCTAATCACCTCTTTAAGGTCCACCTTTCAATTATCAGAATAGGATTTTCTACCCTCTTAACAGTCACAATAAGAATCGAGCTTCTAGTACATAAAACTTGGAGGACACAATCCAATCCATATCAAACAAAAATAAAAATAATAAAATAAATTGCTAGATAATTACATTAAGAAAAAATGGGAAATGGGGCAAATTAAAACAAAACAAAAAAAACCTACGAGGATGATTTTATAGCATTTTAGAACCTGAACAAAATGGATGATATTCTAGGAAATCAGAAATATCCAACACTGACCTAAATAAGAAAAAATCTGAACAGGTTAATTACCATAGAGGAACTAGATCAACATGTTAAAGAGCTAATCTTTAAAAATGCACAGTTCCCACATGGCATCATAAGGGAATTCTACCAAAGCTCTACAGAAAGTATAACTTCAATGCCATTTTAAATGTTCACGAAGATAAAATACAAATAAAATCTACTATCTTCTTTTCACAAAGTGAATATAACATTGATACTTAAACCCCATGCAACAAAACAAAAACAAAAGACAAGTTATTCATGAAGGAAAAGAATGAGACAAATCTTAAACTTCCTTGACCCTGAACACCAGAAAACCACAAAATGGTGAAAAATACCGTGACCCAAGAATTTAAGTCAGAAAACGATGTCATTAGGTATGAAGGCAACAGAAAAACAATTTTTTAAATATTAAGGGGCTCAGAAAATATATGATCTACTCACTGTGCCTGAGAAATCTATTTGAAAGCATCTTAACTAACAGAGGTAAATAAAATAATTAAGGAATTGGAAAAGTAATGATAAAGGAGATTATTGTGAACACTGAAACCAACTGTGTATATATACAAAGTAATTATAAATTATATATATATATATATATACACAGAATGTCATTGTATGTATAAATGTAATTATACACAAACACATATATGTGTATATATAAATATAAATATAAATATATATATATAAATATAAGTCTGACACCAAATATTCTTCTGCCAATTTATTTAATAAGTATCTCATGGTAGTAAATTAAAATTTAAATAAAGAAAGAAACACCTTTTACAAACTAGAAAGGAAGAAAAAATATTTCTGTGAAACCCCTGGATCGAACAGGAAACTAAGGAGATAATTACAGACTTTTGGGTTGTTGTAGGATGATTACAGTTTCCTAAATTCACATCTCTCTATACCTTGCTGAAAAAGCATAGAGATCCACATGGACAGTAAATCAAATTACCCACCACTAATTCTTACAGAATAACTAAAAGACAGAGTATAATGCATCAAATTACACATGTTTAGGGTAATGAGTATTTCAAAATTTTACAAAGCCAGCTCTAGATACATGCCATAATAGAGGACTCATGGAAAAGCAGAATGTAAAGGAGAAACTAGCATGGTAGAACACAGATAAAATCACCCCATAGGAGAAGGTCCCATCCTGAGTAGGTGAAGGAAAATTTTGGCAGTCTTGCTAAGATACAATTTCTGGGGGAAAGGAGGCAACTTGATAAAGGAGAAACTAGCATGGTAGAACACAGATAAAATCACCCCCACAGGAGAAGGTCCCATCCTGAGTGGGTGAAGGAAAATTTTGGCAGTCTTGCTAAGATACAATTTCTGGGGGAAAGGAGGCAACTTGGAAAGAAGAGGCATGCATTGGAGGTTTGGTGATAGAAACAAAGAAGAAAGCCCGCAATGGGAATTAAGGCTCCTACAGAAACAAAAGAATCGCCAAAAGAAAACACAACCCTTCCTCTACCCTAAAAATGTGCCATTAATTTAAAACATTTTGCAACACTACACCAACAGAAGAAAGCCCTCTTGAAGCCAGAGACCTAGTAAACCTCCCAAACACTTCACCCCTTCACATTATGGCTGGTTAGAAAAATAAGACATTTCAGAAAGAATAGAAAATGTCTGGCTACAAAACTGCTACAAAAATAATGAGAAGAAAAACATTTCTGCTGATAAATTTCTCCCCCCAAAGCTAACTAGGAAGCACTGAAGATCTGTAATGCAACTTCCCACCTTTAATTAAACATCTTTAAACAAGGAAATTCCAGAAAGAAAACAAATGTTAAACCTGAAAAGCAGAATTAAATGAGCAAATAAATTAAGATATGAAAAAGAACAAATAGAGTCATCTTATATAGGAAGAAGAATTTCAAAGTGCTCAAGAGAAAATTAATTTCCTTGAAAATACAAGGAGAATTAGGAAAATAAATGATGAATTCCAAAAAATAAAAACAAAATAAAGAAAAAGATAAAAAGTATCAGAGAGAAAGAAGATGAGACATGTATATAATCAGGTTTCTGAAAAAGAAAAAACAATGGAACAATAGAAATAATTAATACATCATAATCCAAGAAAAACTTCTATAAATGAAAGCAAACTTGGATATATTTGTGTACCTGGGGAAACCAACCCAGAATGGTCAACTGTAATAAATAGACACACATTTAAGACATAGTCTAATAATAATAATAGTAACAACTTGAACTTTCAGGAGAGAGAACTGTGGTTACTAGGGGCAGGAAAGGCGAAGGGGGATAGTGAGAGGGTGGTTAATGGAAGCCCAACACATAGATAGGAAAAATAAGTTCTATGGGTGCAAAGTCAAGCTAGGCATCCATCATAAACAATAATTTACTGCATCTATTAAATGGCTAGTAGAGAGGAGACCGAATGTCACCATCTCAAAGGAATGATTGTTTTATGATGTTGAATATGCTAATTACCCTGATTTGATCTTCATACATTGTGTACATGTATTGATATTCAACTCTGTACCCCATGAACATGTATAAACAATATATTTCAACTAAAAAATAGTGAAAATTTTTTTTAAAAAAACAGTATAACAGGGCTATTAGACATTAATATATAGAAGCAATCTTCTGAGAACGTCACTTACAGAGGAAATAAGATCACAAATCAACATACAAAGCAAGAAAAAAGTGGAAGAACAATTTTAAGAAACTCAGAAAAGAAATCATGAGCCAAACATTTTATATCTAGGCAAGCTGCCTTTTAAGTATAAAGCTTATAGGGGAACATTTTAATACAGACAAAATTTCAGTAAATATTCATGAACTCTTTGTAAGACATTAATGAGATATAATTAAAGCGGCGATTAGAGGAAAATGCATAACTCTACAAACTTACAATACTTAGATTAAAAAAAATGAAAGCTGTAAATAAATGAAATAAATTCCCAACTCAGAAAAGCAGTAGAGAAAAGCAGAAGGAAAAAGAAATTTGAAATATAGAAGTCAAAATTAATGAAATAGAAAACAGAAAAATGATAAAACCAATAAATAAATTGAAATGCTGGTTCTTGGGGGAAAAGTAACAAAATGGACAATCAGTTGCCTAATCTAACCCCCCAAAAGAGGATAAAGCATAGATTAAAAAGTAAGAAACGATGGGGAGAGAGGTGGAGATAACAATTGAAACATAGTAAATTTTAGAAGTCATCACAGACTATTTTGCACATCTCTATACAAATGCATTTTAAAAATTAAATAAATTGGACACCTTTTTAGGAAAATACAATATACCAGAATTGATCTCAATAGAAATAAAAGGCTTAAACAGACAATTTTTTTTCACAGGAAAAATCAGTAAGACATCAAACCATCACCCCAGAAGGTATATTCACAGAAATATTTTAGCATCCTTGCTCCTGAGCATAGAAAAAGAAGGAAAAATTCCAAATTACTTTAACAAAGCACGTATAACATTGATGCCTAAATCACATAACACATACAATGAAAACTTACAAACCAGTCTCATTTTTGAATATTGATACCAAAATTTTCAATAAAACACCAGCAAACAGGTTCTAACAGTATATTAATAAAATATACCATGATTGAGTATGCTTATTCCAAGATGTTTTAATATTAGTAAACGTATTGATATTATTCATTACCATTAATACTTAAGGAGAGATAACATGTGATTATTTTTATGAGTATTTCCATTATTCCGCATCAGTGCCAGCATCTGTTTACTTTTGCCTTTTTGGTTATAGCCATCCCAGTGCGTGTGATGTGTTATCTCATTGTTCTTTCTGCCTTATTTTGTAAGTAAAGTTTTATCAGAACACAGCAACACTCTGTATTGTCTATGGTTGCTCTCATTCTATGATGGCAGACTTGAATAGTTGTAATGAAGACCATATGGCCCACAAAGCCTACAATATTTATTATTTGGCTTCTTACAGAAAAAGTATGTTGATTCCTAGAATAGAGCAACAAAATTGACAACTTCTAGATAGACTGATCAAGAGCAAAAGAAAGAGAACACACAAATTATTATTATTATGAGGAATAAAAAAGAGGTTATCATTATAGATTCCTCAGATCTTGAAAGAATCATAACATAAAGTCAACAGTAGAATTAACAAATATCCGTAAAGATGGATCTTTCCAAATTGGCACAAAAAGAAAAAGAAAACTTGAATAATCTTATATTTAATTAAGAAATTGAATTTATCAAAAGTCTTCTCAAAATGAAAAGTCTAGACTCAAAAAGTTTTACTAGTGAATTTTTTAAATCTTCAAGGAAGAAATAAGAAAAATCTTATACACAGGTTTTTCAGAATTTAGAAAAGGTGAATTGCCCCATGTTATGGGTTAATTTGGGCCACCCTCTCTTGGTTCATATGTTGAAGTTTTAATCCCTACTACCTCAGAATTGAACTTGTCTGGAGGTAGGGTTTTCACAGAGGTAATCAAGTTAAAATAAGGTCATTAGGATGGCCGTAAACCAGTACAACTGGTGCCCTTATAAAATAGGAAACTTTGGAGACAGACAAGCTCACAGAGAAAACACATTTTGAAGATGAAGGCAAAAATTGGGGTAATGGTTCTCCAAGCCAAGCAACACCAAAGATTGCCAGCAAACCATCAGAATCTAGGGGAGAGACATTGACCAGATTCTTCCTCACGGCCCTCGGAAGAAACAACCATGTCAGCACCTTGAGGCTGGACTTGTAGCCTCCATGAGACATGTAGAACCATGAGACATAAATATCTGTTGCTTAAGCCAGCTAGTTTGTGGTACTTGGTTATGAAAGCTGTAGCAAATTCATACATTCCCAAACTTGTTTTATAAGGTTAGCATTACCTTACTACGCCCAAACCTGTCAAAGCCATGAAAGAAAGAAGAAAATTACATGTTAATATAATTTTATTATATGGATAAATACAGATGCAATTACCCTTGACAAAATATTAGCAAATTGGCCCCATCAAAAATAGCTAAAAATGGATTATAAACCTAAATACAAAAATTATAAAAGTTTTAGAGAAAAATACAGAAGAAATTCTTTGCAATTTTGAAGTAGGAAAAAGATTTCTTACATAGAACACAAAAAGCAAAGGCCATAAATAATAATTTGGACTTCTCTAAAATTAAAAACTTCTGTTCTTCTAAAATCGTAATTAAGAGGGAAATAACAAGCCATGACATAGAACAGACTCAGAATACATATAACCGACAAAGGACTTGTATCCAGAATACACAGAGAACTCAAACAATTTAGTAATAAAACAAACAATCCCACTGTCCACCCCCACCCCCGCAAAATGTTTGAACAGACATTTCCTAAATGAAAGATGTGCCAAAAGCAGATAAGCATGAAAAGATGCTTATCATTAGTCATTACGGAAATGCAAATTAAAACCACAGTGATATTCTTTGAGATGCACATTAGAATAACTAAAATTAACAAAACTGACCATACCAAAAGTTCACAAGAATGTGAAGAAAGTAGAACTCTCATACACTGCTGCTGGGAATGCAGAATAGTAAAACCACTTTGGAAAACAGTTTAGGAATTTAAGAAAAAAGTTAAGTACACACCTAGCATAAGGCCAAACCATTCCACTCCTAACTATTGACTCAAGAAAAAAAAATGAAAACATGTTCACACAAAGTCTTGTATACTTAACATTGATAGCACTTTTATTTGTAATAATCAATAACTGAAAACAATTCCAATGTTGATCGACAGGTGTGTGGATAAACAACCCATGGTATATCTAAACAATGGAATGCTACCCCATAATAAAAATGGAAAAAATTATTAATACAGGCAACATGGGCAAAATTCAAAATTGTGTAAAAGAAGCCAGCCCCAAAAAAAAAAAAGTGCATGCTATGTGATTTCATTCACTTAAATTCTAGAAAATGCAAGCTAACCTATAGTGACAAAAGTAGATTGCTGGTTTCTGGGTACCAGGGTACAAGGATAAATGGATTATGAAAAGGAATGAGAAAATTTGGGGGTGTGATGGAAATGTTTTATATTTTGATCATGGTCTTGTTTTATAGGTCTATACGTGTCAAAATAGTTCAAATTGTACATTTTAAACATGTATAATTTATTTTATTCCAATTTACCTCCATAAAGTTGTAAAATAGAATTAAGCAAAAACCATAAAAGGTAAACCTGAAAATATTCTTGAAAAGACACATATAGACTGGAACAAATGGAAAGACACTTATTCTTCTATAATAAGATGATTCAACATCATAACAATGTTAACTTATAAATTTAAAATGATATCAATAAAATAGCAAGTTGTTGTTTGGAGCTAGGCAATTTAATTTTAAAGTTTATATGCAAAAATAAAAAAGCAATGCAAAATAGGAGAACATTAAACAAAGTAATAAGGCAGGACTAGCCCTACCAGAAACTAAAACATACTCTAAATCCTCTGTAATTAAGACAGGTGGTACTCACATATGACTAAGCAGGCAGAATAATGAAACAGAACACAAAGTCCAGAAATAGACCCAAACACATCTGAAAACTTAGTATAGGAATAGGTGGCATCTCAATTCACTGAGTTAAGGGTGGACTGTTTTATAAATTGTGTTGTGACAACTGAATTGCCATTTTTGAAAAAGATGAAAATTGATCCTATACCTCAGATTGCACACCAGATAAACCCCAAATAGATTAAATCTCTGAAGAGAAAAATAAAACTATTCACTTTTCTAGTATAGAACACTGATAAATTCATTTTTAATTTGGGTGTGGTTAAAGACTTCCTGAATATGATTCAAAATCCAGATGCAATAAGATAAAAATGCTAAGTTTAATTACATAAAATTATAATTAAAACACCATAAGTAACATAAAAAAGCAAATGATGAACTGGTAATATATATCTCAGATAAGGATAGATAGAAGATATAGATAGATTTTAAAAAATTGAAAATTTGAAAACTTCTGGTTCAACCTGTAAAGAGTTTGGAAGTCATCGTGCTATCCTCAGAACAAGGACAAAGTTGAGCAAACTAAAAAACAATAGTTCTTTACGGATCCATCAGAGAATTGAGGTCACAGGGCAAACCACTGCCCTAAAAACTGGAGAGACAGAATACAGAGAACCACAGCTTACTGGGTTCAGAAGCCTCTGCTGGGGACTGTTAGGAACAATTAAACGGTAACTGACTAATTGCTGGAGACCTAGCATGAAACTAGCAAGAGAGATAAAAAATCCAGGGGGCCCAGAACGACCAAGTTCTTAGGGTAAAGACTGGCAAAAAATCCCCTTATGTCTCTGGCAGGGGGAGAGAATAAGTAACCATTTTGAAATCAGTACAGAGTTCTCTTGTTTTCCTTAACAATGGACTTCCCTCTAGAGAAACTGTTTTATCAGAACCTAACCTACTTGGGTTTTTCCAGAGCCTAACACACCTGGGAAAGAAGAAATACCCAACTCCAGCCCCTTGTCACCTTCCTGTCTCACCCAGGTACAGTAGGGAGGAGGACTGAAAAGCACTTGTGAAGGACATAGCCCAGGGACACAAGCTCACTAAAAGACTGAGACTTAATCATAGGATTATAGAATGCTTCTCCTTCTCCCACATGTTACCACTACATCAATAGGGCTTCTATATAATAACAGGAGATTACAGAGAAAAGAACTGCAAGCCTCAGATCCTATTTAAGAAAGAGTCTCCAGGGAAACTCAAAAACAACAGGAGAGACAAAAATAAGGACAATAGAAAAAAATTTAGCTACCAACAACTACAGCTGGAGCAAACAGTAAACACAGTCTAATTCCTACCCAGATAAACATAAAACCTAACACTATATATCTATTTACCTCAGATCCTTTTACTTATACAACATTTTCGGCTTTCAACAAAAGTTTACAAGATATGCTAAAAGGTAAAAAATACAGTCCAGAGAGATAAAGCAATCTTCAGAACTAGACTCAGATTTGGCAGAGATTTTGGAATTATCAGATCAGGAATTCAAAATAACTCTAATTAATGTGCTCAAGGCTTTAATGGAAAAAGTGGACAACATGCAGGAACAGATGGGTAATGGAATCAGTGAGACAGAAAGTCTAAGAGAGAATCAAATGAAAATGCTAGACATCAAAAACACTGTAACAGGAAAGAAGAATGTCTTTGATGGGCTCATCAGTAGACTGGACAAGGTTGAGGAAAGAACCAGTGAGCTTGAAGCTATGTCAACAGAAACTCCCCAAACTGAAAAGCAAACAGAAAAAAAAAAATGGGAAAAAATGGAACAGAATATCCAATAACTGCATGATAATTACAAAATGTGCATGTGTAGTGGATTGAATTATGTCCCCCCAAAACTCACTGAAGCGTGAATTGTGTCCCCCAAGTTTTATGTATTAGAATATTAGCCCCCACTGTGACCGTCAAGAGGGTGGGAAACCCTATTATGGTGATTGAAAGATGGAGCCTTGAAGAAGTGATTGGATTGTAGGAACGTGCAGTAGTGAATGGATTGATTACAAAATGTGCATGTGTACTGGATTGAATTATGTCCCCCCAAAACTCACTGAAGCGTGAATTGTGTCCCCCAAGTTTTATGTATTAGAATATTAGCCCCCACTCTGACTATTAAGAGGGTGGGAAATCCTATTCTGGTATTGAAAGATGGAGCCTTGAAGAAGTGATTGGATTGTAGGAACGTGCAGTAGTGAATGGATTAAAAATGGTGGTCAGTGGTGTGGTTCTGAGGGCTTTAAAAGAAGGGGAGAGTCTGTCTTTCACTCTCTCTGCTCTCTCTGCTTCCACCATCTTGCAATGTGAGACCCCTGGGTCACTGTCACCACCACCAGATGGACTTTGGACTTCCCAGCCTCAGAAACTGTAAGCAATTAATTTCATTTTTCTTTATAATTACCCAGTTCTGTGTATTTTGTTAAAAGCAACACAAAATGGACTAATACAGCATGTAATGGGAATACCAGAGAAGAAACAGAAGATATACTTGAAGTAATGGCTGAGAATTTTTCAAAATTAGTGACAGACAACAAACCACAGATTCAAGAAGCTCAGAGATAGCAAGCAAGATAACTTCCAAAAAACCTACATCTAGGTATATCATGCTAAAACTGAAGAAAATCAAAGACAAAGAGAAAATCTTGAAAGAAGCCAGAGGGGAAACAAACACCATTCCTATAAAGGAAGAAGGATATAAGAATTACATTGGACTTCCTCTCAAAAACTACAAGCAAGAAGAGAATGGAATTAAATATTTAGTGATAAAAGAAAAATAAATAAATAAACCTATCACCACCTAGAACTCTGTGTCCAGTGAAATTATCTTTCAAAAGTGAAGAAGAAATAAAAATGATATCATACAAACACTGAAAGAATTTGTCACCAGTAGACCTGCCTTGAAAGAAATATTAAAAGCAGTTCTTCAAAGGGAAGGAAAATAATATAAATCAGAACCTATAACCGCACAAAGAAAGGAAGAGCATTAGTGAAGGAATAAATGAAGGCAAAATGGAATCTTTTATTTTTCATAACCTTAATTGATCTAAATGCTAACAGTTCAGAATAATAATAGCAAAAATGTACTGGCTGAGTACAGCTTACTACAGCAATGTAGTAAGGGACAGTAGGGAAGAATCGGGAATGCTTTGTTATAAGATTCCTATGCTACCTGTAATGCAGTATAGTGTAATTTCAAAGTAGGCATTGTGTTCTGCTGTGTTCATCTGCACTGAAAAGCTAATTCATTTAATTTTTATGCCACAATGGATCCTATAGGGTACTTTCATAGGGAAGAATCGGGAATGCTTTGTTATAAGATTCCTATGTTACCTGTAATGCAGTATAGTGTTATTTCAAAGTAGGCATTGTGTTCTGCTGTGTTCAACTGCACTGAAAAGCTAATTCATTTAATTTTTATGCCACAATGGATCCTATAGGGTACTTTCATCCATTTTGTGCAGCTGTAACAAAATACCACAGACTAGGTAATTTATACAGAGCAGAAATTTATTCTCTCACAGTTCTATAGTCCAGTATAAAGGCAGAGCATCTGGAAGGCCTTTTTTGCTGCATCCTCATAGAGTGGAAGGGCAAGAAAGAGTGAATGTATTCCAACAAGCTCTTTTCATTGCAGCATTAATCCGTTTGTGATGGTGGAGCCCTCATGATCTGAACACCTCCCAAAAGGCCCCACCTCCAACATCACCACGCTGAGTATCAAGATTCCAACAACTGAATTTGGAGGACACATTCAGACCATAGCAGATGAATATAGCCATGATATATAGTTGATGCATATGAACTTTCTTAAATAGAAGTTTCTGTGTAATCCACCTCCTCCAGTAGCGATGAGGTAGATGACCATGATTTCTAACTTGTGTAATCTTGTATAGCTGAATTACAAGGATTCTGTAACTACTTCATTCTGTTCCATCCCTTCTCCAACCCTACCACTTATTCTTGGCCACCTTGAAATTCGTTCTTCACAATCTTTCATAGTTATTTATGACAATATATAAAGTTATTTTGTGATGTCTCCTGATAAGACTGAAATTCCTTTCTTAAAGAAATATCGTAAGTATCAAACACTTCTCTGTTAAACATTTCTCTTAAATAAACACGTGCATTATTATCAACAAACCAAATTTTGGAGCCTTTTTTGCAATCAGCACCCATTCACCTATGTGTTGCTGCCACTTTCTTTTTCCTGGTAAATTATCCGGTTGTTTGAATCTCAATATTAATAAGGTCTTCCTCACAGTGACATTGATGGGATTAAATTAGATGTAAAAATGATTCCCGCTATATTATCTTATGCAAAAATAAGATGAAGAGAGTATTTGCAAGGGACTTAAAAGTGCTATTTGCTTTTTATCGTTTTTTCCTCTCAAATTCCAGGTTTAGAACTTATACACTTTTAGGTCAAGAGAGGAAGGACCAATGAGTTGCTTCTACTTAAATTGCTGTTCATGTCCACCATTAGTATTACAAGGGAGTCTATGGCCTGGTATCACAGCATTGCACCTCCAACTTAGATGTGAGATAGGAGAGAATGGGAGAGCATAATGATAAACAGCTGATCTATAATAGAAAACTAAGAATTAGCTGATTTTTCTTTCCCAGTATTCCTGGGAATACAGGGAAATGTATAGACTCAGCTTATCTTGGTTTTACTTTTAGCTTCCTGTTAAGGACAACAGGTTTGGTTTAGAGACTTCTCTATCTACACCCAGGCTGTAATTTTAATGTAGAAAAATCAAGCCATGAGAGTCTTTTCCTTTTATTTTTTATTTTTTGGTTATGAATATTCATGAGATACAAAGCTGATTGTCACCCCTCGTGCCCAAGATGTGATGGCCAAATCCATACAGGCAGCATGCCCATTACCACAAATTGCGATTGTACCCCGTGTCCCCCACCCAATTATCCCCCAACCTCCCTCCCCCTCCCCCTTTCTCCCCAACTCCACTTTGTATCCATAGGTATGTTCTCTCTGTCTGCAAGTCCAATGCAACACTGTGGTCTTTCTTTCCTTCCTTCTCTCTCTCTTAACTCCCACTTATGAGTGAACACATGCAGTATTTACCCCTCCATGCTTTGCTTATTTCCCTCAACATAAGTTTCTCCAGGCTCATCCATGCTGTTGCAAGTGGGAGAATTTCATTCTTTTTCAAAGCCATGAGATTCTTGAGGGGAGGAATCGTGTCTTGCTCATTTTTTTCTCTCCAACACTTATCGGTGCTTAGTATATAGGAACATAAATTCCTAATGTTTAGATAAATAAACAAAAGAAAAAATGTTATGAAAAATTATGCAGAGAAATCTTTGAGTTTTTTATTTTTCACTAAGGAGAAATTTATACCTAAAATCTACATTAATGAAGTCTAACGCTATTTAAGCAAAGTTGAAGATCAGATAGGATAAATGAAGGATAGGTAAGAAATATGGGGTAGTATCTCTCATTTGCAGGAAATGACATCATTCTAGAGAAGTTTTGCTTTTTCTATTATTTATCCTTTACTTTCAATGACTATTTCAACAAGTTTCCCTGCAGAGTCCCTGATGATAGTAAGTTATAGCCTTGAGCTGTGCTAAATAAAGGAACAATTATAAACTTCATAGTGAAGGTCTCTCTGACATACCGTTCTCTTGTGAGGAGGTAGGTGAGACAGGAATGTAGGGAAAATACCACGATTATTTTTTCTGCCTCCTTTTTCTTCTTGCCCATTGTGTATTTTACTGCCATCCATCAGAGTTATGTCAAGAACAGGCTTTACCTAAAATAGCTGAAGAGTAGCATAGTCTATCACCTACCCTTATCAGAGAGTCAGTTTGGAACTCAACTGTCTTCTACTAGGTCAAAAGGAATTGCTCATATTTTCAGAGGACATGATGGATTGCAGTTAGGATTCTAACAAAAGGTGGCCAAAATAAAACATCAACATCATTTTTTTTCTGAATTGGATGGAAGAAGAATGGGAAAGGCATAGATGACATTTCTCATTCAACCGGTTAGGATTCTAACAAAAGGTGGCCAAAATAAAACATCAACATCATTTT
This sequence comes from Galeopterus variegatus, assembly GCF_000696425.1. Classification (NCBI taxonomy): domain Eukaryota; kingdom Metazoa; phylum Chordata; class Mammalia; order Dermoptera; family Cynocephalidae; genus Galeopterus; species Galeopterus variegatus. The sequence continues at coordinate 164,698 of NW_007730852.1, read as the reverse complement.
TTTCTGAATTGGATGGAAGAAGAATGGGAAAGGCATAGATGACATTTCTCATTCAACCTTATTTGCCATTTATTTTGAAAGGGAATGGGGAGAGCAATGGGGATAAATTCCAAGCCATCATTTAAAAATGTGGCCACAGGCACTTGTTATTGATGTGTCATTGTATCGAGCTTATTTGCCATTTATTTTGAAAGGGAATGGGGAGAGCAATGGGGATAAATTCCAAGCCATCATTTAAAAATGTGGCCACAGGCACTTGTTATTGATGTGTCATTGTATCGAGCTACTTGTTAAAATTTAAAATGCATTTTTTCTTTCCCTGAGTCTGATTTAAGTTTCTCTGCTCCAAACCCCTCCAGCGATGCTCCCCTCTTTGTATCTTCATTTTTCAAGGAGTGAGAAGTTGACACAAAACTTTTGCAGAACTGGGTTGAAATCACAGAGGGAATAAAATTGGTGATTTGTGAAATCAGTTCCCTTTCCTAAAGAGTATCTCTCTGTGAAACTCTGATTTTATTTCTAGCTGACTCCTGAACTAACCAAAACCACTGACATCCCAATCTCAGACTGCATTCGAAGTTTGGCTTTTACTTTATCACTTCAAATGCACCTAGTTAGTTTCAAATGCTTTAGTGCCCACTTCCCTAAGACAATGGTTTATAAATCGGTGTCAAGGGAACACTCAAGGGGTCAGCACAAGGGTTGAGAAGAGCACCAGGGAATTGTAAAATCTCCCTCCCTCTCGGTTCGTCCACAGAATTTCCGCCTTTATTTGCTCTATTTGTTAAAGTTAATCCATATGGATTAAGACACCACTAGTTTAAGAGGTGGAAAACCATTAGTTTACCCAATTTAGAACAACAGACAAAAAAAGCAGAATCATAAAAATTTACAGCTAAAGGGGCTTTAAGTGGCAGTATAATACAATTCTCTTATATGGATGAGAAAGCTGAGTTGGGGAGAAATAAAGAGACATGTCTGAGGGTACATGGTGATTTGCAGATATAGTTCCAGCGATTTCTAGTGCAATATTTTTCCTCATTGCTCTGTAATGCTGGTGATACTTAAAGAATGAAGACTGAAGAAGCATCTTTTCAATGGCTGACTAGCTCCATGATGTTATTAGCTACTTTAAAGATGCTGTAGACTATTAAGACACATTAGTCTCAACTCATCCATCTATCCTTTTGTCTTTAGCCAAGAAAATACAGGCTAAGGCTAGAAACCTATTCCTGATTATATAGTCTTTACAGCACAAATACTATAATAAATCTAATTACCAAGCACTCAAAGTCTGAAGGTTAGTAGCGTATATTGAAGGGACTATGTATTCCAGATCCTACATTTAAAAGAACTCTGAACCAGGTAGTGGACACATACAATACATGGCTTCTGATCACAGACTCCTGGGGACTTCCAAAAATGCTTCAGATTAAAAAGAGAGACTACCTGCATAGATTTTTCTATGAAAACCTATGCATCAGTATGTCAGGTTGGGCTAGATGTTAATGTCACTTTTTGTCATAAGTGATCTATGAATCTTCAAGTCATACATCTTCACACCTGGATTTGTGTCATTCTCTAGAAAGGCATAAAGCAAGGGAAACACGGTGACATTAATAAAATGTTTTGCATTGACTCTTAACTGCCATCTACTTTATGGTATCACCAGCTCCCAAATCAATCCCCCAGCTCTTAAAGAGTATCTCACATGTGCTTCAAACAATCCTTTAGTGACCACAGAGAGTGTCACCTTTTCTTGTGCTTTTGCTCCAGACCCACTATTGAGAAAATATAGGAAAATGGTCAGGTCCACTCACATGTTCAGAATCTTGCCGAGCATTTGCTGTGAATAGGTTGTGTGGGTGGAGTTAGTGCGCCTGCGTGGCACTGCCACCTTGGCTGGAGTTTACTGCCTCGGGTGGCCGCCGCTGCCAGAGAGGCCATGCTCTCCAACCTATGGCTTCCAAGGACCGGTTTGCCAGTTACCTAGCTCATAGACCTGCGTGTAAGGGATCTGGGAACCCAGCCTGGCATGTGAGGGGCCTGGGGACCCAGCCTGGCATGTGAAGGGTTTGTGACCCAGTCTGTGAACGGGCTTGAGGGG
>NW_007730852.1:160807-162155 GCF_000696425.1 Galeopterus variegatus | reverse complement strand
GGGACCCAGCCTGGCATGTGAAGGGTTTGTGACCCAGTCTGTGAACGGGCTTGAGGGGTCTCTGATCTCCAGACCCAGCCCTAGCTTGGCAATTGGCAACTTGGGCAGGATTCCGACAGGATAAGAGCGCCACACCCACTCAAGGATGTCTGCTGCCAAAGCCCCTATTGCATGTGGACCACGTGAAGGTGCCCTGCACCAGCTGGCAGAGTCCACAGAGATTCCGTCTCTCCCACTGGGTGCCACTGCTTTCATGGGTATCACCATTGTCACCTTTACAGGGCACTGCCACTGAGCACGGCCATGACCTCTGTCTCATACTGCTCCTTTCAGAGAGTGCTGTCTGGTGCATAGATTTTTCTGTACACCATGTATACCTGGATTCTGCACACCTTTGTCATCTCAATGCACCCCTGCCACTTACTCTGGCTACCATCACTTGCATTGGGGCTGTTTTGTGCAGGAATCCTCAAGGAACCCCATCAAAAGCTGTATGAAACTCTGTGGAAAAGTGTAAAAATACCTTCTGTCCATTTTGTGTTCTCTTTAGTCAGATATTAAAAAAAGGCTGTTTGGGTTCTAACTTCTACAGTTCTTATTGAAACAGCTGTGAACAGATAAAATTGTTAACGCAGAGATATTCACAGTATTTTTTCCTTCCTCCCCCCCCCCTTAGCTTCTTTGTCTTCCTCCTCTCTGAAGAGATAATGGACAAGATCTAAGTGTATGAATTAGTTTGAGTGAAGCAGTCAAGGAAAAAGAACCACATCCTCGGATATGGCAGTGGAGGGGGAGAGGACAGGCATGTGGTAGAGGATATGCCATGTCAGATGTATATTTTGAATTCTCTATGCAGAGAAGAGGATAGGTGATGGACCAGGGTGGTATGGACAGGACTATAGAAATGGGAGAATTCTGTTAAGATGCAAAAATGAGGAACTTCCAGGAATCTGGGGATGGCTCAAGAATTTAGGGAGGTTAGATTTCCATTAGAGTAGCTATCGACTGTTTCTCTATTCATATAATGCACGAGAGATTAAAAAAAAAAAAGTAAAGTCTTATTTTTCAGCCTGGAGCAGCTTTATACACACTATGTAGTATTTCAGTAGTTAGATACTGCACACCACTCTATCCCCACCCTATTCCTCTCTCCTCCATCAACCAAGATACAGGTTCATAAGGACTAGGTCAGGAGGCAAATATGAAGGAGAGAAATCAAGATGTATACAGAACACCCGCTGTCTCCTGAAACTAAGGCTTCACTACAAAGACAAGCCTGACTGTCTCTCTCCTCCCCCGAGGTGAAATCTCCCCAAGACTACTTTTAGTCTCTTATGCTTCTGATCGA